>NC_069504.1:21727137-21769637 GCF_027579735.1 Bombina bombina | reverse complement strand
TGACAGGAGAGGCTGTACCGCTCACTTTTTGGCCTCCCAGGACAGACTCATAATACCGGCGCTATGGAAGTCCCATAGAAAAAAGACTTTACAAAGTTTACGTAAGTCAATTTGCGGTAAGGCCGAAGAAGTGTGCGGTACACCTAAACCTTCAAGACTCGTAATACCAGCGGGCGTAAAAAAGCAGCGTTAGGACCTCTTAATGCTGCTTTTTTACCCTAACGCACAACTCGTAATCTAGCCGACTGTTTGGAATATTTAGATTGTCCTACTTTGTTTTTTACTTATCTGCAGTTTGGTTCACACCATGATAATACAATTAAGTAGGCCCATACCTGACTTTCACCTAGATTACAAGTTTTGCGTTCGTGTTTTAAGGCTGTTAAACAGCACCACAGCCATTACAAAAACAAATTACAAGATATTTAAACTAATTACACCTAATCTAATAGCCCTATCAAAATAAAAAAGCCCCCCCAAAATAAAAAAACCCTAGCCTAAACTAAACTACCAATAGCCCTTAAAAGGGCCTTTTAAGGGGCATTGCCCCAAAGTAATCAGCTCTTTTACCTGTAAAAAAAATACCTGAAAAGGGCATTTGGATGGGCATTGCCCTTAAAAGGGCAATTAGCTCTTTTGCAGGCCCAAAGCCGTAACCTAAAAAATAAACCCACCCAATACACCCTTTATTTTTTAGGTTACGGCTTTGGGCCTGCAAAAGAGCTAATTGCCCTTTTAAGGGCAATGCCTATCCAAATGCCCTTTTCAGGTATTTTTTTTACAGATAAAAGAGCTGATTACTTTGGAGCAATGCCCCGCAAAAGCCCTTTTTAAGGGCTATTGGTAGTTTAGTTTAGGTTAGGGGTTTCTTTTTATTTTGGGGGGGCTTTTTTTTATTTTGATAGGGCTATTAGATTAGGTGTTATTAGTTTAAAGATCTGTAATTTGTTTCTTATTTTCTGTAATTTAGTGGGGTTTTTTTTGTGATTTAGCTAATTTAATTTATTTAATTATATTTAATTTAGTTAATTTATTTAATTGTAATGTAGTGTTAGGTGTTATTGTAACTTAGATTAGGTTTTATTTTACAGGTCAATGTGTATTTATTTTAGCTAGGAAGATATTAAATAGTTAATAACTATTTAATAACTATTGTACCTAGTTAAAATAAATACAAACTTGCCTGTAAAATAAAAATAAACCCTAAGCTAGCTACAATGTAACTATTAGTTATAATGTAGCTAGCTTAGGGTTTATTTTATAGGTAAGTATTTAGTTTTAAATAGGAATAATTTAGTTAATTATAGTAATTTTCTTTAGATTTATTTAAATTATATTTAAGTTAGGGGGTGTTAGGGTTAGACTTAGATTTAGGGGTTAATACATTTAATATAGTGGTGGCGACGTTGGGGATGGCAGATTAGGGATTAATAAGTATAATGTAGGTGGCGGCGATGTTAGGGGCGGCAGATTGGGGGTTAATTTATATTTAACTAGTGTCTGCAAGGTGGGAGTGCGGCAGTTTAGGGGTTAATATGTTTATTCTAGTGGCGGCGATGTCCGGAGCGGCAGGTTAGGGGTAAAATTTTTATTATAGTGTTTGCGATGCGGGAGGGCCTTGGTTTAGGGGTTAATAGGTAGTTTATGGGTGTTAGTGTACTTTTTAGCACTTTAGTTATGAGTTTTATGCTACGGCGTTGTAGTGTAAAACTCATAACTACTGACTTTAAAATGCGTTAGGAATCTTGGAGGTAGAGGCTGTACCGCTCACTATTTGGCCTCCCAGGACAGACTCGTAATACCAGCGCTATGGAAGTCCCATAGACAAAAGACTTTACGAAGTTTACGTAAGTCGGAAAAAGCAGCGTTAGGACCTGTTAACGCTGCTTTTTTCAGCTTAACGCAAAACTTGTAATCTCGCCGTATTTTTGTAAGCTTCGATTTTTATTATTTTCGTAATTTATAGTTAATTATTTTTTGTAATTTTAGATTTTTTTAATTTTTTTCGTAGAGTGAGTTTTTTTTAAATTTGTCATTTAGATTTTTTAATTTTATTATCATAGTAATGTTAGGTTAATTTATAGTTTAAAGTTAGGTTTATTTTTAACCGGATTAGGGGTCAATAGCTTCATTATAGTGGCGGCGATGTCGGTGGGAGGCAGATTAGGGGTTAATAAGTTTTAAATAGTGTTTGTGATGCAGGAGGGCGGTGGTTTAGGGGTTAATAGGTAGTTTATGGGTGTTAGTGTACTTTGTAACAATTTAGTTATGAGTTTTGTGAAACATTTTTGTTGCGCAAAACTCATAACTACTTCTTTATAGGCTTTAATGCAAGCATTTTAGCCTCAATGCACAACCTGTTATACCGGCACTATGAAAATCCCAAAATTTCATTTTTTTGAGTGTGGAATGGATATTGCGTTACAGGCTAAAATGCTTGCGGTATAGCTATAGCGACACTACTCATAATATGCGTTCCTGGCCATAACGCCGGAATTGCCATTTTTTTCAGCGTTAAAAGCCGTAACGCAAAACTCGTAATCTACCTGAAAGAGTGCTAATATTTCTGCGTTACACTTGTAATTTAGCCCCAAATTGGTTGGCAGATTTCTTAAGGGATCACAATGCAATATCGTTTTGTGTGTTAAAAGCCACCGTCATGAGTTTTAACAGAAAAGTTCCATAAAAGGCCTTATCATGTGTTAAGTATCTGTTCACATAATAGTAAGTGGGCAATCACCCATTAACAACTCTTTATATATTACAAGACAGTTATTATTATTATTATTCTTTATTTATAAAGCACCAACAGATTCCACAGCGCTGCCCATTGGTACAAAGATTAAAGTACAACGGAGAAACAATACAATAAAAGACAACATTTTACAGACAAATATAGGGGGAATTGAGGGCCCTACTCCCGTGGGAACTTACAATCTAGATGGGTAGGAGGATGGGAAACAGGAGGTGGGGACTGCAGAGGTGAGAATGATATTAGTGAGGAGATAGATGAGGGCAACTGTTAGGTAAGTGAAATTCAATTGTTACTGATTTGGGTGATAAGCTCCCCTGAACAAAAAGGTATTTAGGGAGCGTTTAAAGGAGGAGAGGTTAAGGGAAAGTCTGGCAGCTCAAAGAAGTGGGTTCCAGAGGGTTAGTGCCGCATGATAGAAGTTCTGTAGTCTAGCATGAGAGGAGGTGATGGTAGAGGATACAAGGAGCAGGTCATTGTTGGATCTTAGGGGGTGGGCTGGAGTATATTTGTTGATGACTGAGAACAGGTAGGGTGGGACAGCATTGGTGAGGGCTTTGTAGGTCTGGGTGATCATTTTGAATTTAACTCTGCTGTGAATGGGGAGCCAGTGAAGAGACTGACAGAGAGGTGCAGCAGAAACAGAGCATTGGGAGAGGTGGATTAGCCTGGCAGAGGCATTTAGGATGGATTGAAGGGGAGAGAGGCGGGAGAGAGGGAGGCCAGTTAGTAGGTTATTACAGTAGTCAAGTCAGGAAATTACCAGGGAGTGAATTAGCTGTTTAGTAGTTTCAGTGCCCAGAAACTGACACATTTTGTAGATATTGCGTAGGTGGTTGCGGGAGGATCAAGAGAGCAGTTGGATGTGGGGAATGAAGGACAGGTTTGAGTCAAGTGTAACTCCAAGGCAGCAGACTTGGGGTGATGGAGAGATAGTTGTACCACCAACAGTGATGGAAAAATTAGAAACTGGAGTAGAGTTAGAGGGGGGAAGGATTAGAAATTGATCAGTCTTGGACATGTTTATTTTTAGGTGGTGAGAGGCCATCCAGGAGGAAATGCCAGATAAGCGGTCTCTGATGTGAGAATTGACAGAAGGAGAGAGTGCAGGGGTGAATAGGTAGATCTGGGTATCATCAGCATAGAGGTGATAGTTGAAGCCATAGCTGTTGATGAGTTTACCCAGTGAAGAAGTGCAAACAGAGAATAGTAGAGGACCCAGGACAGAGCCTTGAGGTACTCCAACAGACAGAGGCAATAGAGAGGAAGAGTTACCAGCAAAAGAGACAGATAAGGATCTGTTAGAGAGATAAGAGTGAAACCAGGAGAGGGCAGTGTCACAGAGCCCAAGAGAGCTGATAGTCCATAGGAGAAGGGGCTGGTCAACAGTGTAAAAGGCAGCAGAGAGGTCAAGTAAGATGAGTATAGAGTAGTAGCCATTCTTTTTAGCACAAAGGAGATCGTTAGTAACCTTGGTCAGGGCAGTTTCAGTTGAGTGTTGGGGATGGAAGCCAGATTGCAGGGGGTCGAGCAATAAGTTAGAGGACAGAATGTGGGTTAGGCGATCGAAAACTAGTTTTTCAAGGATTTTTTAAGCTGGTGGGAGCAGTGATATGGGGCAGTAGTTTGCAGGAGAGTTAGGGTCAAGGGAGGGTTTTTAGAGGATGGGGGTGACCTTTGCATTTTTGAAGGAGGCAGGGAATGAACCAGTAGAAAGGGATAGGTTAAATAGATTGAGGGTGGGAGACAACAAAGGTATTAGATGTGAAGGAATAGGGCCAAGTGGGCAGGTAGTGAGGTGTGAGGAAGACAATAGGGAACCCACTTCACTCTCAGTGGTTGGGAGGAGGATGCAGAGAGTGGCAGAGGGGGTAACTGGCAGCAAAGTTGGGAGATTGCAGGCTTGTATTGGGATGTTGCTTCGGATGGTAAGTGTTTATTGAAAAAGTAGTCAGCCAGGTCTTGAGCACTGAATGCAGATTAAGGTGGGTGCAGGTCGGTAGAGGAGAGAGTTGAAAATGGAAAAGAGTCTTTTAGGGTTTGAGGAGTGAGTGGATTTAAGAAAAGAAAAGTAGGTAAGCTAAGTGAAGCTAAGTGAAGGGCAGAGGTGTAAGAATAAAGAATGTACTTATAGAGGATGAAACCAGGTTCAGAGCGTGATTTACTACAGGCACGCTCAGCAGTGTGGGAGCAGCATTTTTGTAGGTAGCATGGTGGCTGAGAGTGCCAGGGCTGGAGCTGACGACATGGGGGTGGAGCAAGAATGTCAAGTGCAGAGGAGAGAGTATTGGTATAGTGGGTTGTAGCAAGGTCGGCAGGATATCATGGAAGTGAGGGGGGGCATTTTGGAATAAGGTTGGAAAGTTGAAAAAGGATCTACAGTGTGCAGATTTCTACAGGTGCAGGAAGTGTAGGGGAATAGTTTTATTCAAGTAATCCCTTTGTTCACTGTGCACGGGAAATACTCATTGTGACATTAACCTATTGTATTCCATCCTCAACACTGATTAAACCTATTAATGTCATATAATGGGCATTCCTGTATAGCAGTGGTGTTAAAAGTGTGAGGTGGTCCTCACTAGGGGCTGCTAAAGCATATAAGTAGAGTCACCTGAGTAGTGACATCTCACACTATCCTGTAAAAACAACAAGCTACAGCTGACATTGGCACATCTACTGCCAATTATAAAGGGGTTCAATACAATTAAGGAAATTGATGTCATTCATGACTTTTTATTCATCTGTACATTTTGTGTTTGTCTTATTGATGGGTTCTTGAATGGGGTTTGTCCACCTTAAATTAACAGTAAATTAGCCATTATTATTGCATGTTTCATGTCAACCATTGTTTTATACTGTTTATTTATTTATTTAATACATTCTTATCAAACAAAAGATCTTTCACAGCATTTTTAAATTAACCATATTTTACAAAATATCATTGTATTATATATATATATATATATATATATATATATATATATATATACACTGTGTGCAGAATTATTAGGCAAATTAGTATTTTGACCACATCATCCTCTTTATGCATGTTGTCTTACTCCAAGCTGTATAGGCTCGAAAGCCTACTACCAATTAAGCATATTAGGTGATGTGCATCTCTGTAATGAGAAGGGGTGTGGTCTAATGACATCAACACCCTATATCAGGTGTGCATAATTATTAGGCAACTTCCTTTCCTTTGGCAAAATGGGTCAAAAGAAGGACTTGACAGGCTCAGAAAAGTAAAAAATAGTGAGATATCTTGCAGAGGGATGCAGCACTCTTAAAATTGCAAAGCTTCTGAAGCGTGATCATCGAACAATCAAGCGTTTCATTCAAAATAGTCAACAGGGTCGCAAGAAGCGTATGGAAAAACCAAGGCGCAAAATAACTGCCCATGAACTGAGAAAAGTCAAGCGTGCAGCTGCCAAGATGCCACTTGCCACCAGTTTGGCCATATTTCAGAGCTGCAACATCACTGGAGTGCCCAAAAGCACAAGGTGTGCAATACTCAGAGACATGGCCAAGGTAAGAAAGGCTGAAAGACGACCACCACTGAACAAGACACACAAGCTGAAACGTCAAGACTGGGCCAAGAAATATCTCAAGACTGATTTTTCTAAGGTTTTATGGACTGATGAAATGAGAGTGAGTCTTGATGGGCCAGATGTATGGGCCCGTGGCTGGATTGGTAAAGGGCAGAGAGCTACAGTCCGACTCAGACGCCAGCAAGGTGGAGGTGGAGTACTGGTTTGGGCTGGTATCATCAAAGATGAGCTTGTGGGGCCTTTTCCGGTTGAGGATGGTGTCAAGCTCAACTCCCAGTCCTACTGCCAGTTTCTGGAAGACACCTTCTTCAAGCAGTGGTACAGGAAGAAGTCTGCATCCTTCAAGAAAAACATGATTTTCATGCAGGACAATGCTCCATCACACACGTCCAAGTACTCCACAGCGTGGCTGGCAAGAAAGGGTATAAAAGAAGAAAATCTAATGACATGGCCTCCTTGTTCACCTGATCTGAACCCCATTGAGAACCTGTGGTCCATCATCAAATGTGAGATTTACATGGAGGGAAAACAGTACACCTCTCTGAACAGTGTCTGGGAGGCTGTGGTTGCTGCTGCACGCAATGTTGATGGTGAACAGATCAAAACACTGACAGAATCCATGGATGGCAGGCTTTTGAGTGTCCTTGCAAAGAAAGGTGGCTATATTGGTCACTGATTTGTTTTTGTTTTGTTTTTGAATGTCAGAAATGTATATTTGTGAATGTTGAGATGTTATATTGGTTTCACTGGTAAAAATAAATAATTGAAATGGGTATATATTTGTTTTTTGTTAAGTTGCCTAATAATTATGCACAGTAATAGTCACCTGCACACACAGATATCCCCCTAAAATAGCTATAACTAAAAACAAACTAAAAACTACTTCCAAAACTATTCAGCTTTTATATTAATGAGTTTTTTGGGTTCATTGAGAACATGGTTGTTGTTCAATAATAAAATTAATCCTCAAAAATACAACTTGCCTAATAATTCTGCCCTCCCTGTATATATATATATATATATATATATATATATATATATATATATATATATATGTCACAGTACATGTTGGCATTCATGGTTCAGTATGTCACAGTACATGTTGGCATTCATGGTTCCCTCAATGAACTGTAGCACCCCAGTGCCGGCAGCACTCATGCAGGCCCAAACCATGACACTCCCACCACCATGCTTGACTGTAGGCAAGACATACTTGTCTTTGTACTCCTCACCTGGTTGCCGCCACACATGCTTGACACCATCTGAACCAAGTAAGTTTATCTTGGTCTCATCGGACCACAGGACATGGTTCCAGTAATCCATGTACTTTGTCTGCTTGTCTGCAGCAAACAGTTTGGGGGCTTTCTTGTGCATCATCTTTAGAAGAGGCTTCCTTCTGGGACGACAGCCATGCAGGCCAATTTGCTGTCCCCTCAAACTAACTCAACACACAGCCATTAATGTCTAAACCGTTGCCAACAAATGTGAGTACACCCCTAAGTGGAAATGTCCAAATTGGGCCCAAAGTTTCAATATTTTGTGTGACCACCAATATTTTCCAGCACTGCCTTAACCCTTGCGTAAGTAATGTGGAACGCCTGTGCAGTCAGCTGTGTAAACAAGGACACAGCTGTAACTCGAGCAATCAAGAGTATAACCAACCTCCGATCAGCTGATACAGCGTGAGCTCCAAGCGGCCGTCTCAAAACTGCAAGGTTGACGAGTACCATATGAGCACCAAATGCAACCTGCATTACCAATTCATATATAGTACTTAATTATAATTAAGATTCATTGGAAACCGCCAGACCCACTGTGCAGCCCCAAACATCGCCTGTTGTGGTGCATTACCTGCGGCACCTGGTGTTGAGATGCCTGCAGTTGAATATCGACTTCAGGGCTCGCCATGTTCCCGGGGTGCAGAACATAGTGGCAGATGCACTGTCTCACTTCCAGTGGGAGGCATTTAGGGCTGCGGCTCCAGCTGTATCAGCTGATCGGAGGTTGGTTATAGTCTTGATTGTTCGAGTTACAGCTGTGTCCTTGTTTACACAGCTGACTGCATGGGCGTTCCACGTCACTTACGCATACGTATTGATCAGCGGTCAGGTTTTGACACGCTTTATAAGGGTGTGCTTTATATGCTTGCTCTATTAGCTCTTGTTATGCCGTCGGGAGCATGGCTTGTTAGCCGGGTAGAGGTAAGTCTGGCTGCTTATGCTTTGAGCAAGTTGTTCTTTTTGTCTGTCTCACTGCTGATAACATGCTTTTTTTAACATTGCACTGTGAGTCTGTGTTGTGGAATTTGAGATGGTACACAGAATATCTAGAGGTGCGGCTGGGTGCTCATGCAGGCTTTGAGAGCAAGGATATGTAGTTCACCACAGATAAACCCAGTTTAAACGCTTGCACTCCAGACTATTTATTTGATTGGTCTGTTTTGCACTTGTGGTTAGCTATATTTAGTACTACAGTACAGTATGCATGGTGGTCACAGCTATTGTGGTCACAGCTATTGTGTGAGTGTCAGACAGCATCTTGAAATTTGGCACAGTTTGGTTACTAGATATCCGTTTGATATATGGTTATCTCTCTTACTGGGAGTGTGGCTTTTGGCTATGTGCTTCAGTGGACTGAAGTTTGTGTCCATAGGTATGCTCGCCAGCATTCGGATATTTGTTCATTACTAATTATTACTTATTAACGGGTGGACATGTATCCTTAAGAAAGGTGATTATTGTTGATATAATTGGCGGATTATTATGGTTGCCTCTTATGCAGACTTTATTCATTATGATAGTGGTTTATCTGAGCCCTTGACCAGTTGATGTGATAATGAGTCAGCATTTCTATGTTATACTTCTACTATGGAGGATCCGCTTTCTAATAAAGAGTGTAGTGCCTAGGTATAGCCCACTTCTTTGGGAACATAGTCTAGCATAGTTTGGGTAAGTACACATTAGACATATAATGAGGTTTCTGAGTTCTGGGTTATAACCTGATGCCTTGGATCTAACACTCATACCTGTTTGCATTGCATTCCTTGTAGAATTCTGCTGTTTGTGTTTCTTCCATTCCCAGTTTCTCCTGTTCGGATATAGGTGCTGGTTTATCTGATTCATTTTAATTGTAATATATGTGGTGTTGGGTGTGCTTGTTATATGTCTTCACTTATTTTTAACTGTTTAAATTTTGATTTTTCTGTTGTTTATAGATTAAAATTTGTCTTGAAGAAGGCTCATTGGAAGAGCCAAAACGTCGACCATGGCTTTTCACGCATGACTTTGATGTATTCAAAATAAACATTATTGATCATTTCAAATCCTGTGAGTGCCCTCCTTTCCCACTATTCGTATATATAAATATATATATATATATACACATACAAAGAAACTACTATCTATCATCTATCTATCTATCTATCTATCTATCTATCTATCTATCATCTAGAATCTATCTATTTATCTATCTATCTCTCTCTCTCTCATATCTATCTATACTTCATCTATCATCTATCTGTTTATCTATTTATTTATCTACCTTCTATCTATCTATCTATCATCGATCGATCTATCTATCTATCTATCTATCTATCTTATCTATCTATCTATCTCTCTATCTATCTCTCTATCTATCTCTCTATCTATCATCTATCTATTTATCTGTCTCTCTCTCTCATATCTATCTATTTATCTCTCTGTATCTATATATTTATATATTATATCTATCTATCATCTATCTGTCTGTCTATCTATCTATCTATCTATCTATCTATCTATCTATCTATCTATCTATCTATTTATCTATCATCTATCAGTATTTTTGTCTTTCCCATTCTAAAACAATTTAATGAACAATGTGATGCATAAAACGGTAGAAATGGAAACACAATATTACTATTTAAATTATCCTTTTCACTAATTTAAAAATGTTCACAAACCAACAATATAATTCTGTAATGCCATACATGACACTCTAAATGATAATATTAATTGGAAGGGCTCAGCAAGGAAGATTTAAGACACAGGCAGAATCACAGAGCATGAGATTGAAATCTACAAGATTTGCTTGATATGTTTGATTTGGATATTTTTAAATTTGAGAACAGAGAAAAGATTATTGCTCCTTGGGGAAGATTCTGGGGTCACTCAGTATGAAGCTCCAAGGGTCACTTTGTTAACCTCTGAGCCTCATCAGTGAGGGGTTGCTCTGTGTATAAGGGTAAAAGACAGGTGAGTATATGTACTGTATATAAATATACTAATAATTCTGTGAGTGATTAATGCAGCAGTGATGATGCTGAGGAACAGGGTAACTACAAGGTCACTGGTTCAGATGGCAAGTTATGGACTACAGCATTGGCTATCAGTTATAGTCATACTGATGCACCACTCAAAGAACTGGGGACTGGTCACAAAGGAAGACCATAGAGGACAACTGGATCTTGTTTGTAGTTTATCTAAAGACATGGCCACAATACAGGGCTAGCTAGCACCTTGCTCATACTAATAGTTCATTGTCTGCTTACTGGCATAATTGCTCTTTTCCCAATAAAACTTGTAAGTTTTGCATTGTACAAAGTTTGCTAAAGGAATAGGAAACCTTGTAGCTTTAGTTTGAATGAAACTCAACGAGGGAGGGAATAAATACACAGGCAGATCACTAGTGAGTACAGGTGAGGCACAGACAAGCACATTATCAGGTCAGATCAAGAGCAGGCAACAGACTACAGACAGATATTGGTCTGACCAGAAAGCAGAATCAGGGACATGTACTGTCAGTGAAGGGGGCAGAGGAATCCTCAGGTGCATAAAGAAATTGAATTGCAAGATTTCAGGAGTATCTAACAGAAGTTGTGAGATAACTATTTACAAGAACACTCAGAGAGAGTCATGGCAGCTCCTCTAGTGGTGTGCACGCCCACGAGTTCCACGTTTGAAGCTGGGTCTAGCCAACTACACTGTTCTACCCACTTTTTCATCCATAAGCCCTAATTTGGTCCTAAACAGGAGGGTCACATGTCCCCTATGACAGCATAACACACTGACTAGTACCCCCACTAGGTGACCTAATCAACTGTCTTAGTAATGTGACTTCTAAGCAAGATGTTTTACATTTGGCTGCTATATAAGACAGCAATATATTGCATATACATTTGTCAGCAAGCAGATAAATAATAATTATATTCAACACTCTATACACATTCCATCTATAGCTGCCCTTAACAAGCGTGCACAGCTATAGCAATCCCACCATGGGCCATTAAGCTCATTAGTGACAACACAGACACAGTTTATCACAAGTTTCCCAGTAAAGGGTTAATGACTTGCTCCAGAGCGAGGCAGCGGGTGTTCTATTGCAACACTTCCTTACAAATCATTATATTCTATTTACAGAGAATGTTCTCAATCTACTCTACTCACAATTTAATTACAGAACAAAAGCAAGAGCTATTCTTTCAGTTGTTATTTGGAATAAATCATAGCAGCCATTGTTATTTGATTACAATAATGGCGTTTAGAGCAAGTTCCCTTATCTGCAAATGCCAGAGGTCACAGTGTGAACACACAAGTGATGTCAGCATAATTAATGAGCGTTCGCCTTTTCGCGCATTTAAAGAGGCAGACCTGCTGATTATTGACATTTAGATTTTATGTTAAATGAAACATTTTCTATGCAAATTAAAGTGCTGTGAAAAACCAAACCCATACAGAGCCACTTAAAGTTGTTAACTCTTGATTGCCAGAGGACTGCAAAATATAGCTACATGATGGTGGCTTTTTTTTTTTATATATGATGAGCTAGAGCATACTTCACCCTTAAAGGGATAATGTATTCAGGCTGTGCAGATTTTCTTCTTTTCAAAATAACTGCATGAACACTCATACAAATCTCTGTCTCTCCCACCAGCCACTTAAAGGTTGATTTATGCTGCTGTCTCTTGATTACAACACTTTTCTATAGCAGTACTGACATTTTCCATATAGGTTGCGGTTTTAACAGGCAAGAGCAACTGTTTCATATCCTATATTATAAAAGGCCAGGTATGTTTATCCAATGCTTTCATGTGCAGTAGAGACTGCAGCACGAGACAAACATACTTGGCCTTAACCCCTACATGACCAGCAACAAAGCACAGTTGAGACAGTGCAAGGATGGCAATGGTCATTAAGCCTGGGCCTTTCTCTGCCGCAATCTCGCTATTTCTGCATGACAAGTGGGGCAGTGCAGAAATAGTCTTGCAGAGGTACCAAAACAGAGAGGGCCACTCTGTGTCCCTCTCTGTATCAAGCAGCTATGGTGCCGATCATTTGTGGCGTGGGAAGGTTAGGAGGGACGCGGATGTGCGGCCCATCCCTGGAGGGGTTGAGGCCGCTACAGAAATAAAATGTTTAGAGTGAAAGTGAGTGATAAGAAGGGAGGGTGGAGGAGGGAGCTCCTACAGTGCAGGGGGTATTAGAGGGTGGGCAATTGATCTGGAAGGGGGGTAGGTTAATGAGGAGGGCAGCTACACTACAGAAAAATAAAATGTTAAGATAGGGCTAGAGATAGAAGGATAGGGATAGAGGGATAGAAATAGAGGAATAGAGATAGATGGATAGGGATAGAGATAGAGGGATAGAAATAGATAGCTAGAGATAGATGGTTATAGATAGAGGGATAGAGATAGAGGGATAGAAATTGAGGGATAGAGATAGAGGGATAGAGATAGAGGGATAGAGATAGAGGGATAGAGATAGAGGATAGAGATAGAGGGATATAGATAGAGGGATAGGGATAGAGGATTAGAGATATAGGGATAGAGGGATAGAGATAGAGGGATAGAGATAGAGCGATAGGGATAGAGATAGATGGATAGGGATAAAGGGATAGAGATAGAGTGATAGGGATAGAGATAGATGGATAGGGATAGATATAGAGTGATAGAGAAAGAGGGATAGAGATAGAGATAGATGGATAGGGATAGAGGGATAGGGATAGAGATAGATGGATAGGGATAGAGGGATAGAGATAGAGGGATAGGGATAGAGATAGATGGATAGGGATAGGTATAGAGGGATAGAGATAGAGGGATAGAGATAGATGGATAGGGATAGGTATAGAGGGATAGAGATAGAGGGATAGGGATAGAGGGATAGAGATAGGGGGATAGGGATAGAGATAGAGGGATAGGGATAGAGATAGAGGGATAGATATAGAGGATAGGGATATAAATAAAGGGATAGGGATAGAGGGATAGAGATGGAGGGATAGGGATAGAGGGATAGCGATAGAGGGATAGGGATAGAGGGACAGCGATAGAGATAGAGGGATAGACATAGAGGGATAGAGATAGAGGGATAGGGATAGAGATAGAGGGATAGAGATAGAGGAATAGGGATAGAGGGATAGAGATATAGATAGGGATAGAGATAGAGGGATAGATATAGAGGGATAGATATAGAGGGATAGAGATAGAGGGTGTTTACGGTACCAACAGGATACCAAGGGTTAATACCAGGGAACAATGTCCTGCATACAGAATCAGCACTTCACAACCTCGATCAGTTTCCCTGCAAACATGAGACCAAGCTCCACATTTCAGGTTTAAAAAAGAATATCTTTATTAAAGGCTGAATGCCTAGTATTTATACAGGTTTTGACCCCAGATGGGGGGGTTGAATATAACCCTGGCTTCAGGTTACAGAGGGCATTGGTTAAACAGTAAAGCAAACATATGAACAATGCATCAAACCTCTAAGAATTGTCTATTCACAGGTAAAACAGATTAACATATTAAGTACTCAGACAATCTGATGTTGGGCAGTCTAGTTAACATAATCCCACAAAACCCAATCAGTTTACCTAGACAGACTCCTGAGACACAATCAGATCTGAAACATACATAGAATAAATCTTATTACAGAATATAGGAACAGTTCTTATTAGCTATAAAGTCTTTTATGCCCACTTGGCTTATAAAGTCACAATTGCTCCCACAAGGGGCACTCACACCCTGTACCCATCCTGTATTTATGGATACAGGGTGACATAGACATAAGACAGAGTTATGAAAGTACATGGGGTGTCCAGCATATAAAATTCCATATTTCCATGCAGTCTCTGGGTATCCTTAAGCCCATGTACCTCCAGCCCAAAGAATGTTCCATAACAGGCCCTCCAATGTACAGTGGCGAGATTGGTTTTGTCACATCTCTCCCCTTTTCCAAACAGACTAACAGGGTATCTGACCTCCTGCCGGTCAGTGCCCTGGTTAGTCCAGCAACCCACCCATAAAACACAATTAGTAGTACAGCCCACCCACAATAAATGGTTACTACACCTGAGTACGGGGAAAACTTGTCCATGTCCAGGTGCCTCACAACAGCTGTGTGGGGGACTGGTACGCTGAATTGGTGGGTTGCGAGGTGGGCAGAGACCAGCTGTACTCTGCCCGGGTGCCAGCACTACCATGGAAGTAGCCTGGTGGGAGCCTGGTTGCTGGAGGGGGAGACCGACTGTCTCCCCTTTGGATACATAGCTGTGCTGCTGGAGGGGGAGACCAATCGTCTCCTCTTTGGCTAAACAGCCGTGTTGCTGGGGGACAGGACCAACTGTCCCTACCCCTTGTAACGCAGCCTGCCGCTGGGGAATGGAGTCTGGGCTCCCAATTCCCTGCATATCACTCTGCTGCTGGGGGACAGGACCAACTGTCCCTACCCCTTGTAACGCAGCCTGCCACTGGGGAATGGAGTCTGGGCTCCCAATTCCCTGTATATTCCTCTGCTGCTGGGGGACAGGACCATCAAACTCCTCTCCCTCTGGTTTGTCATGCTCAGCTGTCCAGGGTATATACTGTGCCATATACCACCAGAGCGCCTGGTAGGCATGTCAGTTTGCTGGGACAATCCATCTGTATTCCCGTTATGAGAGAGAATTCCTGTCCATACAAACAAGGGTTCAAATTCCTCAGTGCCCAGACCAGGGCCAAACAGTCCTTCAAAATCCCATCAGCTTCTTTACGAGTTTTCTGTACCTGCTCTTTATAGGTATCCACAATCCCTTCATACTGACATAGGGTGCCCTTGAGTTGCTGCACCTCACTATGAGCCAGCGTCAGCTTCTCCTCAAGTGTCGCTAAGTTTGTCTTTAAGGTTTCATGTCCCACTCTCAAGCTGGTGTTTTCTGCAGTCTGTCGGTGCAGCTTGTCTAGCAGAGATTCCTGTTCTAAACATGCTTTTTCCTCTGCACTCCTCTTCTCCTTCATCAGCGCATTGTAACGGGACCTCCACATATCAATAGCGGATAGAGATTTACTGAGCTCAGCGTCCTGGGGCTTAGCAGCAGGTGGGTCAGTCTCTGCTGCACAGATCTGGGCACGGGTAGTCACAGAGTTAACATCAGCGGGACCCATAGGAGCGTAGGCAGAAACAAGGGGGGCCAAGTCATTTCCAAGAAGAACATCAGCAGGTAAGTCCTTCTTGACCCCCACATTCACAGGTCTAGCGCCCACTCCCCAATCCAAATGTACCCTGGCAACAGGTAGGCTGAACACATCGCCCCCTGCTACCCTCACAGCCACAGTGTCTCCAGTGTACTGTTTCTCAGACACCAAGTTCTTTTGAAGCAAGGTCATGGTAGCACCAGTATCCCGTAGACCACTGACCTTCTTCCCATTCACTTTAACCAGTTGCCGGTTATTCCGGTGGGCAGCTTGCACAAGGTCTGCCTCATGTAGGATGCTCCAGCATTCTTGCGCCTCTACGTAGCGGGCCGCAGGCTGAGGATTACGTGGGATTCCGCCGGCGGGTCTTCTCCAGGACTGCGCTTGGTTCGCTGCGTTTAGGAGACACTCTGGTCTTTTGTGCCCTAGTTGCTTACATCCAAAGCATCGAATCGGTTGTGAGTAGCCCCGCAAATTGAACAGGGCTCTCTGAGGGTAGTTCGTGGCCGGAGGCCGTGTGGTATAGCGGTGCACCGGGGTTTGGTAACTGGCAGCTGCTGGGGTGACTGGGGGTCTGTACTCCACTCTAGCAGGGGGCTTAGTGGTAGCAGTGTCCAGTTTGCGGGCATCCGTATACTCATCTGCCAAGCGAGCGGCTTCCTGCAGGGTGGAGGGTTTACGGTCCCGAACCCACTCTCGAACTCCTGCGGGTAACTTGTCGAAGCAATGTTCCAACAGGAATAGCTGCAGCACCTCTTCCCCAGATATGGCTTGGCACCCCGCTATCCAGTGAGCTGCTGTGCGGTGCACCTTACATGCCCACTCAAGGTAGGAATCTCCAGCTAATTTAACAGTGTCTCTGAACCGCCTCCGGTATGCCTCCGGTGTAACCGCATACCTGGAGAACAGAGCCTCTTTTACAGTATTATAATCCCTGACTTCCTCATCTGGAATGGCCCGAAAAGCCTCTCTGGCCCGGCCGGATAATTTTCCAGATAATATCGTGACCCAGTCCTCTGCGGGTTCCTTGTGTAGTGCACATTGCCTCTCAAAATCCGCAAGATACCCATCAATCTCTCCTTCTGTTTCCAGGAAGTTTTTAAAAGCTGCAAAATTTACTTTTCTCTTTTCCATCTTAGTCAGTATTGTAATAATCCCCCTCTTCCTGAGGTTACTGGCTTGTGTAGTTGCTCTTCTGGGCGATAAGGTTCATTCCGTCGCTTGCCACCAATTGTTACGGTACCAACAGGATACCAAGGGTTAATACCAGGGAACAATGTCCTGCATACAGAATCAGCACTTCACAACCTCGATCAGTTTCCCTGCAAACATGAGACCAAGCTTCACATTTCAGGTTTAAAAAAGAATATCTTTATTAAAGGCTGAATGCCTAGTATTTATACAGGTTTTGACCCCAGATGGGGGGTTGAATATAACCCTGGCTTCAGGTTACAGAGGGCATTGGTTAAACAGTAAAGCAAACATATGAACAATGCATCAAACCTCTAAGAATTGTCTATTCACAGGTAAAACAGATTAACATATTAAGTACTCAGACAATCTGATGTTGGGCAGTCTAGTTAACATAATCACACAAAACCCAATCAGTTTACCTAGACAGACTCCTGAGACACAATCAGATCTTAAACATACATAGAATACATGTTATTACAGAATATAGGAACAGTTCTTATTAGCTATAAAGTCTTTTATGCCCACTTGGCTTATAGAGTCACAATTGCTTCCACAAGGGGCACTCACACCCTGTACCCATCCTGTATTTATGGATACAGGGTGACATAGACATAAGACAGAGTTATGAAAGTACATGGGGTGTCCAGCATATAAAATTCCATATTTCCATGCAGTCTCTGGGTATCCTTAAGCCCATGTACCTCCAGCCCAAAGAATGTTTCATAACAGGCCCTCCAATGTACAGTGGCGAGATTGGTTTTGTCACAGAGGGATAGAGATAGAGGGGTAGGGATAGAGGGATAGAGATAGAGGGATAGAGATAGAGGTATAGATATAGAGGGATAGAGATAGAGGGATAGGGATAGAGGGGTAGGGATAGTGGATTAGAGATAGAGGGATATAGATAGAGGGATAGAGGGATAGAGATAGAGGGAGAGAGATAGAGGGATAGGGATAGAGGGATAGGGCTAGAGGGCTAGAGATAGAGGGATAGAGATAGAGGGATAGAGATAGAGGGATAGGGATAGAGGGAGACACATAGGGATAGAGGGATAGGGATAGAGATAGAGGGATAGAGATAGAGGGATAGGGATAGAGGGATAGAGATATAGATAGGGATAGAGATAGAGGGATAGGGATAGACGGATAGAAATAGAGGGATAGATATAGAGGGATAGAGATAGAGGGATAGAGATAGAGGGAAAGAGATAGAGGGAAACAGATAGGGGGATAGGGATAGAGGGATAGGGATATAGATAGAGGGATAGAGATTGAGGAATAGGGTTAGAGGGATAGGGATAGATGGATATAGATAGAGGGATAGAGATAGAGGGATAGAGATAGAGGGATAGGGATAGAGATAGAGGGATAGAGATAGAGGGATAGAGATAGAGGGATAGATATAGAGGGATAGAGATAGAGGGATAGGGATAGAGGGGTAGGGATAGAGGATTAGAGATAGAGGGAGAGAGATAGAGGGATAGGTATAGAGGGAGAGGGATAGAGGGATATGGATAGAGGGATAGAGATAGAGGGATAGAGATAGAGGGATAGAGATAGAGGGAGAGAGGTAGAGGGATATAGATAGAGGGATAGGGATTGAGGGATAGAGATATAGATAGGGATAGAGATAGAGGGATAGGGATAGACGGATAGAAATAGAGGGATAGATATAGAGGGATAGAGATAGAGGGATAGAGATAGAGGGAAAGAGATAGAGGGAAACAGATAGGGGGATAGGGATAGAGGGATAGGGATAGAGGGATAGAGATTGAGGAATAGGGTTAGAGGGATAGGGATAGATGGATATAGATAGAGGGATAGAGATAGAGGGATAGAGATAGAGGGATAGGGATAGAGGGATAGAGATAGAGGGATAGAGATAGAGGGATAGAGATAGAGGGATAGATATAGAGGGATAGAGATAGAGGGATAGAGATAGAGGGATAGGGATAGAGGGATAGAGATAGAGGGATAGAGATAGAGGGATAGAGATAGAGGGATAGAGATAGAGGGATAGGGATAGAGGGGTAGGGATAGAGGATTAGAGATAGAGGGAGAGAGATAGAGGGATAGGTATAGAGGGAGAGGGATAGAGGGATAGGGATAGAGGGATAGAGATAGTGGGATAGAGATAGAGGGATAGAGATAGAGGGAGAGAGATAGAGGGATATAGATAGAGGGATAGGGATAGAGGGATAGAGATAGAGGGAGAGAGATAGAGGGATAGGGATAGAGGGATAGGGATAGAGGGATAGGGATAGAGGGATAGAGATAGAGGGATAGAGATAGAGGGATATAGATAGAGGGATAGGGATAGAGGGATAGAGATAGAGGGATAGATATAGAGGGTTAGGAATATAGGGATATAGATAGAGGGATAGAGATAGAGGGATAGAGATAGAGGGATAGGGATAGAGGGATAGGGATAGAGGGATAGGGATAGAGGGATAGGGATAGAGGGATATAGATAGAGGGATAGAGATAGAGGGATAGAGATAGAGGGATAGAGATAGAGGGATAGGGGTAGAGGGATAGGGATAGAGGAATAGAGATAGAGGGTTAGGAATATAGGGATATAGATAGAGGGATAGAGATAGAGGGATAGATGGATGGGGATAGGGATAGAGGGATATAGATAGAGGGATAGAGCTAGAGGGATAGGGGTAGAGGGATGGGGTAGAGGGATAGGGATAGAGGGATAGGGATAGGGATAGAGGGATATAGATAGAGGGATAGAGATAGAGGGATAGGGATAGACGGATACGGATAGAGGGATAGAGGGAGAGAGATAGAGGGAGAGAGAAAGAGAGATATGGATAGAGGGATAGGGATAGAGGGATAGAGGGATAGGGATAGAGGGATAGGGATAGAGGGATAGGGATAGAGGGATAGAGATAGAGAAAGAAGGATAGGGATAGGTGGATAGGGATAGATGGATAGAGATAGAGGGATATGGATAGAGGGATAGAGGTAGATGGATAGGGATAGAGGGATAGAGATAGAGGGAAAGAGATAGAGGGATAGGGATAGAGAGATAGGGATAGAGAGAAAGAGGGAGAAAGGGATAGAGATAGAGGGATAGGGATAGAGGGATAGAGATAGGGATAGATGGATAGAGAAATAGAGGGAGAGAGAATGAGGGTGAAAGGGATAGAGATAGAGTTATAGAGGGATAGAGATAGAGGGATTGGAAGATAGAGATAGAGGGAAAGAGATAGAGGGATAGGGATAAAGGGATAGCGATAGCGGCATTGGGATATAGGGATAGAGATAGAGGGATTGAGATAGAGTGATAAAGATAGAGGGAAAGATAGAGGGATAGGGATAGAGGGATAGGGATAGAGGGATAGAGATAGAGGGATAGGGATAGAGGGATAGAGATAGAGAGATAGAGGGATAGAGATAGAAGGATAGAGATAGAGGGATAGGGATATAGGGATAGGGATATAGGATAGAGATAGAGGGATAGAGATAGAGTGATAGAGATAGAGGGATAGGGATAGAGGGATAGAGATAGAGAGATAGAGGGATAGAGATAGAAGGATAGAGATAGAGGGATAGGGATATAGGGATAGGGATATAGGATAGAGATAGAGGGATAGAGATAGAGTGATAGAGATAGAGGGATGGAGATAGAGGGATAGGGATAGAGGGATAGGGATATAGGGATAGAGGCATAGGGATAGAGGGATAGAGATAGAGGGATAGATATAGAGGGATAGAGATAGAGGAATAGGGATAGAGATAGAGGGATAGAGATAGAGGGATAGAGATAGAGGGATAGGGGAATAGGGATAGAGATAGAGGGATAGAAATAGAGGGATAGGGATAGAGGGAGGTGTGGGAGAAGTTGAAAGTGCAGCACTGCAGAAAAAAAAATGTTAAGAGCGGCAGGGAGGTTGAAGGAGGGAGGGGGGATCCGAGTGGATAGGGGGGATCAGAGGGTAGGGGAAGGTTCTTGGAGAAAGAGGTGGGTAAATGAGCGAGGGGGGAGGGAATTGGACACATTTTGGCACATGTACACAGGCTTTAACACTAGTAAGGAAATAAATGAAAAGGAGTTAATTGTAAACAGTTTACTAAAATCCAGTGGGTAAAATGGATCATAAGCAGTGTTCTCTCTAAGGCCAGATTATGTGTGGCAAGCTAAAGTTACACGCAAGAGAAAAGGGGTTTATCGTGGGTTTAGTTCTTGTATTACAATTTGAAATTAAAAATGAACGCGAAACAAAAAAGTGTCACAAAACACATAAAAAATAGATTAAACAGGTCAGTTACACTCATAATAACACTTTCTAATGCAAAATATTTAAAAAAAATTACAATAAAAAGTTCTAAGGGCTCAAAGAAATGAAGCTTCAGATGTTAGGAAAAAGGATGTCAAGGGATACATATACATGACTAAATATGTATTTTTTATATATATATATATATATATATATATATATATATATATATATATGTGTGTGTGTGTGTGTGTGTGTGTGTGTGTGTGTGTGTACATATGCATTTATATGTGTGTATATGTATTTACAGATATATATACACATACAAACACATAAATACATATATACACATATAAACACATAAATATATATATATACACATATAAACACATAAATACATAAAACACATATAAATACATAAATACATATATACACATATAAACACATAAATACATATATACACATATAAATACATAAATACATATATACACATATAAATACATAAATACATATATACACATATAAATACATAAATACATATATACACATATAAACACATAAATACATATATACACATATAAACACATAAATACATAAATAAATACATATATACACATATAAACACATAAATACATATATACACATATAAATACATAAATACATATATACACATATATACACATATAAACACATAAATACATATATAAACACATAAATACATCAATACACATATAAATACATAAATACATATATACACATATAAAAACATAAATACATATATATATACATATAAACACATAAATACATATATAAACACATAAATACATATACACACATATAAATACATAAATACATTTATACACATATAAATACATAAATACATATATACACATATAAACACATAAATACATATATACACATATAAATACATAAATACATATATATATACATATAAACACATAAATACATATATAAACACATAAATACATATACACACATATAAATACATAAATACATTTATACACATATAAATACATAAATACATATATACACATATAAACACATAAATACATATATACACATATAAATACATAAATACATATATACACATATAAATTATCTATATATTTAACTGAAAAAAATCATATATATATAAATGTATTTAAGAATAAATAGAACATTGTTACGGTTACCCTTAGTCTCGCTGAGAGATGGACCGCTTAGTAGCCTGGATCCCTATTGCTAAAGAGGGGAGAAGCTGCTTTCCATAGTATTCTATATGAGTCTCGCAAATATAGAATAATCTCCCTTAGCTGTAGTACAGCTAGGATACCCTTCTGCCCACAAAAACGAGTCAACGCTGCGATTGAGGGTCAAACAAGAACTCAGCACTGGGATGCCCAGCCTGCTTTTTATTAAGGTTACATGCACACAGGCAGGGGGGGGGAAGCACAAAATCCCCCATCACACATTTAGATAGAGAGCACTGTCCTTTGACAGGCCACAATAGGATTACAGTACTTAAGATAACAAGTTTACAAGTTCATCTTATCAATTAGCAGTCTGGCTCCAGAGGTGATTAGACAATGGGATTGGTTATCCCTAAACTTAGAGCTGAGGCCAGCAAAAATGTGTATTTAGGCAATAGTTTCTAAAAGCTGAAAAAAAAGAGTTAACTCTTTATGAAATAATACTTGTTACGGTTTTCTTGGAGCCCTTCTTAGGCGCTGGCTTGCTGGTTCAGGCATTGCTGCTGGGAAATAAGCTCTTCACAACAAAATAACTAATGCTTCTGTAACAGTGCTCCCTTTCTGTGGAACACTCTGGCAGACACGGTCTGACCCCTTTTCGGGGCAGACTAAGGCTGTCCAGACCGCTGGTTATGCGGGGCTGAGGTCTGTTTGTCTGGACAACCCGTCGGCGTTGCCATTCTGTTTCCCAGGTCTGTAAGTAATGGTGAAATTGAAGGGTTGCAACGATAAGCTCCAACGTAATAGCCTGCCGTTATCTCCAGAGACCCGGTTCAGCCACACCAACGGGTTATGGTCGGTGACCAGAGTGAACTCCTGACCATATAAATAGGGAGTCAATTTCTTTAATGCCCACACCAAAGCCAAACACTCCTTTTCGACTGCTGCATAGCTGACTTCGCGGGGCAGGAGCTTCCGGCTGATGTAGGCAACTGGATGCTCCCCTCCATCTTCGCCTACTTGGCTGAGGACAGCTCCCAGCCCGAACATGGAAGCGTCTGTATGGACGATAAAACGTTTGTTAAGGGCTGGGGCCGCCAAGACAGGAGCGTTAATTAGAGCATTTTTGAGAGCCTGGAAAGCCGTTTCACAGTGGGGAGACCACAGGACCTGTCGAGGTAAGTTCTTCTTGGTCAAGTCAGTCAGGGGTTTGGCAAGTGTGCTGTAGTCTGGTACGAACCGTCTATAGTACCCTGCCGTGCCCAGGAAGGCTAGGACCTGAGTCTTAGTGATGGGGGTGGGCCAATTGGCGACAGCTTCTATTTTGGCCGGCTCTGGTCGCTGCTTTCCACACCCCACCCGGTGACCCAGGTACTGTACCTCGGCCATCCCAAAGTGGCATTTTTCTGGCTTCAGAGTCAGGCCAGCAGCCCAGATCTGATCCAGAACCATTCCCACATGAGCTAAGTGGTCCTCCCAGGACTCACTGTGGATCGCTATGTCGTCCAGGTAGGCGCAAGCAAAACTCTGGAAGCCATCCAGGAGCCTATCCACCAAGCGCTGGAATGTAGCTGGGGCATTCTTCATCCCAAACGGCATTACCCTAAACTGATATAAGCCGAATGGGGTGACGAATGCCGACTTGGGGATAGCCTCCGGGGCCAGGGGAATCTGCCAGTAACCTTTGCAGAGGTCAATAGTGGTCAGGTAATTTCCCCTGGCTATACGATCGAGTAGCTCGTCTACCCTGGGCATAGGGTAAGCGTCCGTCACGGTATTTTCATTGAGCCTCCGATAGTCTACACAGAACCGGGTGGTCCCATCTTTCTTGGGCACCAAGACAACTGGGGAGGCCCATGGACTATCGGAGGGCTCAATTACCCTGAGCTGGAGCATCTCATCGATCTCCTTCTTCATTCCTGTCCTAACTGCTTCGGGGATTCGGTACGGAGCCTGGCGCAAGGGAGCTTGTCCCGGAGTATCTACCTGGTGGGTGGTTAAAGTAGTGTACCCTGGCTTCGGGGAGAAGGTGAGGTGTTTGGACTGGAGGAGTTGGTTGAGCTGCTCCCTTTCAGTGGGGCTAAGTCGGTCCCCTATCTGAACCTGCGCCACTATACCTGTGGGGAGACTCTTTTCTAATAGGTCTGGAATGGGTAAACTGTCGGGGTCTTCCTGAGGGGAACAACATACGGCCGTCACGTTCTCTGGTCGCTCAAAATATTCCTTGAGCATGTTTACATGGAATGTCTTTCTAAGATTGTTGTCATGGCAGCTAGCTATCACATAAGTGGTGTCTCCCCTTTTCTCTACGATCTGGTAGGGACCCTGCCAGGACGCCTGCAATTTGTCTGTCTTCACCGGCTTAAGTACTAACACCTTTTGTCCTATGGTGAAGATTCTCTTTCGGGCCCCCCGATCTACCATACTTTCTGTCTTCTCTGGGCCAACTGGAGATTAGCCCGCACGGATTTGGCTAATTGCTCCATTCGGTCCCTGAGTTCCAGCACGTATGGCACAATGGGGACACCGTCAGCCTCCATCTCTCCCTCCCAGTGCTCCCGGATCAGGTTTAGGGGTCCCCGTACCTTTCTTCCGTAGAGCAACTCGAAGGGAGAGAACCCTGTCGTTTCCTGGGGCACCTCCCGATAAGCAAATAGGAGGTGCGGCAGGAAGCGTTCCCAGTCTCGGTATTCCTGAGTGAACGTCTTGAGCATTTGCTTGAGGGTCCCATTGAACCTCTCACACAGCCCGTTCGTCTGGGGGTGGTATGGGGAGCTCAGGAGGGACTTAATTTTGCAAACCTGCCAGAGTTGTTGGGTTAATTCAGCCGTAAATTGGGTGCCTCGGTCGGATAGGATTTCTTTTGGAAATCCTACCCGGGAGAACACCTGTACTAGTGCATTCGCTACCGTATCCGCTTGTATGTTGGATAGGGCGACAGCCTCTGGGTACCTGGTAGCGTAGTCCACTACGGTAAGAATGTAGCGCTTACCGGAGGGACTAGGGGTAGCCAGTGGTCCCACTAGGTCAATAGCAACCCGGCTGAAGGGTTCCTCTACAATGGGCATATTTACTAGCTGGGCTTTAGGGTGATCGCCTCGCCTTCCTACTCGTTGACACACATCGCAGGTTTTACAGTAAGTTCTAACGTCAGCGTGCACCCCTGGCCAAAAGAACGTGTGAGTAATGCGGTGTAGGGTACGGGTAACGGCTAGGTGGCCTGCTAAGGGGATGTCGTGGCCTATTTTGAGGATTTCTTGACGGTATTTGTGGGGCACTACCAGCTGTCGCCTACGCTGTCCCCTTTTCTCTGTCCAGCGGTATAGTTTCCCTTTTTCCCATAAGAATGTTTCGTTATCTTCCCCGCCCCCTCCGGTCTCTGCTCGTTCCCGGTACTTTTGTAAGGTCGGGTCAGTCTTAGACTCTGCCTCGAAAGCATCTGGGGTGTCCCAGGGTATGGGGCCTAACCTGTCAGGCAAGGTCGGGGTAGGTCTTACCTGTGTCTCCCGCACTGGTGAGAGCTCTCGCTCGGTCCGGGCTTGGGCCCGTGTAGTCACTGGGTCCGCCTCGTTGTTGCATACTGGAGCATAGGCAGAAGTCATGGGGCCCCAATCGTTGCCCAGTAGTACTTCGGCAGGTAAATTATCCATTAGGCCCACGTTCACAGCCCCCTTTCCCGCTCCCCAATCAAGATGCACTTTAGCTGTTGGAATTTTGTACACATCCCCCCCCGCCACTCTAACGGCCACAGTCTGTCCGGATCGCTTGTGCTCTGGCACCAAATGACTCTGTACCAGCGTGATAGTAGCCCCTGTGTCTCGCAATCCCTCGGTAGATCGCCCCTCGAGCCATACCCTCTGCCGATGGTGCTGGCGGTTATCTGAGGCAGCATATACAGGGTCTGCCTCGTGAAGCGGCCCCACATATCCCTCCATAGGGGCCTCTTGGTTAACACAGAGGGCCCGGGCCGGACGATAGGACCCAGAGGGGTAATTGTAATTCCTGGGTGTCTGGTGCGTATTAAGGGGGCAGCTAGCCATGAAATGCCCTGGTTGCTTGCATCGGTGGCAAGTCGGTCTGTGACGCTCAGAGCTGTTATTGGGTGGTCCTGAGTGTCGGACGGGCCCTGTGGGCACCGGGGCTCGGAATTCAGCACGAGGGGGTGCACGGTAAACCTCTCTCGGTTCGACCCGTGCTGGAGCTCGGTAGTTCATGGGTTCGTGAAGACGGGAGTCATAATGTTCATCGGCCAATTTGGCTGCTTCTTCTAAGGTAGAAGGCCGCCTGTCTCGCAGCCATTCCTTCCCTTGCTGTTCCATGCCATTATAAAAATGTTCTAAGAGAAACAATTGTAAAATTTCCTCCCCAGTCACCGCTTTACTTCCGCTCAGCCAGTGATTTGCCGCTCTCCGCATTCGGTGCGCCCATTCCATATGGGTATCGTTAGGCTTCTTTTCCGTGCCCCGAAACTGTCGGCGATACGTGTCCGGAGTTACAGCGTACCGTCGCAACAGTGTCTCCTTAACTAGCTCATACTGTGTCACTTCCTTAGCACCCAGAGTACGAAAGGCTTCCAGGGCTCGCCCGGATAGTTTCCCAGACAATATCGTGGGCCACTCTCTGTTGGGAATCTGGTGCAGGGCACATTGCCTTTCGAAGTCCGCCAAATATTCATCAATCCCTGTCTCGCTCTCTAGAAAGGGTCGAAATGCCGTATAGGGTATCTTGGGCCTCCCAGCATTTTCGACAGGGATGATTACCTGCGGGGCTACAGCATTGCGGTGTGCGTTCGCTAGGTTGAGTTTGTGGGCTCGAGTCTCTCGTATATCCTCGTCCGCCTCCGCCATCAACTGCTGTACCAATTCCATGGAGGGGTTCGGCCCGTATAATGAGAGCCTTTCCCGAACAATCCTGGTTTTTTCGTCACTAATCGTGGTCGGTGTTTCCGCCATTGTGAAGCTCTGATCCAGTTCGTTCAATTCTGCGATCAGCTCTCTCCTCGTCCGGTTGCTGGCGTACCCCCCTCTGCTTTCAAGTAAATCATTTAGGGTTGTACGCTTCAATTTTTCGTAAGCGCTCTCCATCCGTTCTGTACCTCTCCTAGGAAATCCAGGAAAATCCCGCCGCTGCCGCCAAATGTTACGGTTACCCTTAGTCTCGCTGAGAGATGGACCGCTTAGTAGCCTGGATCCCTATTGCTAAAGAGGGGAGAAGCTGCTTTCCATAGTATTCTATATGAGTCTCGCAAATATAGAATAATCTCCCTTAGCTGTAGTACAGCTAGGATACCCTTCTGCCCACAAAAACGAGTCAACGCTGCGATTGAGGGTCAAACAAGAACTCAGCACTGGGATGCCCAGCCTGCTTTTTATTAAGGTTACATGCACACAGGCAGGGGGGGGGAAGCACAAAATCCCCCATCACACATTTAGATAGAGAGCACTGTCCTTTGACAGGCCACAATAGGATTACAGTACTTAAGATAACAAGTTTACAAGTTCATCTTATCAATTAGCAGTCTGGCTCCAGAGGTGATTAGACAATGGGATTGGTTATCCCTAAACTTAGAGCTGAGGCCAGCAAAAATGTGTATTTAGGCAATAGTTTCTAAAAGCTGAAAAAAAAGAGTTAACTCTTTATGAAATAATACTTGTTACGGTTTTCTTGGAGCCCTTCTTAGGCGCTGGCTTGCTGGTTCAGGCATTGCTGCTGGGAAATAAGCTCTTCACAACAAAATAACTAATGCTTCTGTAACAAACATATTCTTCTATGTGAAGAACATTGAAATGTGACATATTCATATTTCATATTGGGTTAGCGTAATGGAGAAACCGTGATCAGGTTTGCACGTAAGTATGGGTGTTCAATTTCTCCACTTTTCACTCTTCATTGAAGTTTATGGGGAAATATGTTACCATGGTCTCAATTCCACTTTTTGGGTGCTTTGGATTAACGCTCGTGCTAAAACTTTTTACTTTCAACTTATAATATGAGCGCAACCGGAGGTACACAAAAAGTTTCATTCTAGCAAAGTTAACACACACAAACGGGAGTGATAATTTGCGCTCAACTCGTAATCTAGCGCTAATTGTTTCACAGCTGGGACCTCACAATGTGTGACCTGATCATAGGTAAGACATAACGAATATCTTACAGTGCAATGCCCCTTTAAATGATGGGCTGAGGAATGCTGCACCCTTAACCGCAGGCACGAGGAAGCATAAGATATAGCACTATATAAATAAACGATAATAATATTCTGCTGACAAACCTGGCAGATTTGGTTTGGGATAAATATTGTCCAAACAAAATCCCTTAATGGGAGTTATAAGGTAAATAATCATTTTAAATTAATTTAAAAAAAATCTTAAAGGGACAGATTAATTAATATATTCCATGCTTTAAATTGTTAGAACATTTTTTATTATTTTTACATTACTGTCACTGGGTGTGTTGAATTCCACAAAGGGCATAAGCACATAGATGAAGTTCCACAACCAGCACTGTGGCATCACAACATGGCCAGTGATTAGTGAGCATGTGAAAAACTGATGTTTCTGCCTGACCAGCAGTGTTGTGCTTTAATGCTTGCAATTTCTCCAAAGAGGGTCTTTACCTATGTGTTTTACTCATTTGTGGATGTTAACCACATAGTTATCTAGAATCAGTAATCCAGAAATTATAATAAATTGTAATTTATGCATTAGACTGTCCCTTTAATAACTGCAATGCAACTTTATGTCATTCTAAAACATACAAGATATCAACTGTCTCTAAGAGGTTAAGAAACAAGATTTTGTAACATTAAAATAATGTAAATTCCAGTGACAGACAAACAATGGATAACTGAAACAAAAACAGAGGCGCCACATGTGTAGATCAATAAGAACCGCAATATCCAAACAAGACAAGATACAGGGTACTCACAAACGTGAAGGCACTCTATTGTGTCAATGGGAGCGGGCTGGTATTTTGACAGCAAACCAGCTGGCTGTACAAGAAAATCCCCGTCGTGACAGGCAAAACTGGAATCCTATGGCTTCAGGTCTCCAAACTGCCAGTCTTGCATAGATAGCTTTCCTCAAGCTGGAACTGGAATAAGGAATGGGAGAGGGGCTGGTCTGCCCTTAGGTTACTAACAAGGAGACTGCCACACTATCACCAGACTTGTAAAAAGTAAAATTAGTATTTTATAATACAGAATAAAAATACTAACAGTATAACAAATTACAGCTGGGTGTGTGAAAAACAAATCTCCTCTCAATTTACAGAGATAATAGCGACGCGTTTCTCGGGGATAACCCCGTTTCCTCAGGCTTGTATACTCTGTATCCATCTGAATGCCCTTTAAATAGGGCTAAGTAACCACATGTTCCAATGTACCCTCCCCTTCCTTTACAAATATGGACCAATGATATCCTTCCTTTCCCAATACGCCCATTTGTTGCTTAAATTATAATTGTGCTACTAATTATCTATAAGAGTGTGATTAGAAATCAATCAATTGTATTCTGCTATAAACCAGGTAATATAATGTGACAAATATAAAGTTAAGTGAACAAAAACTGATACTGATCGTGAAAAGTTTGTATTCGTAATTGTGTAAACAAGGTGTGTCTGTGTTTTTCTCCTCAACCAATCCAAAATGGGCATTTAGGGGGCTTGTGCCTCAATCTTTACCTGATTTGATGATCGCTGGAGTTGTGACTAAGAACTACAAATTTTAGGATGTGACGTATAGTCATATATTCAGTGAAGCCCTATGTGTTAGGCTGTATCACTCATGAGAACTACAACGTGAGAGTGTAGCATACCCGGAAATGTCTGAGCGTAACCAGCCGTCTAGTCATCCTGGACTACAAAAATAAGGAAGTGATGTATAAACACAAACTACAATTCTTCCACCAATGAGAATAATCGGAACCGGGGGAATAGTAAATAGTTATATAATTAAAGCCGCATGATCGGCTACAACTGAACACCAAGGTCTCAATGCGATACACTCATATAGTAGATCAAGGTCTCAATGCGATACGCTCATACACACAAAATTACAAAATAAAAACATAATATAATATATAATAATGATGTGCGCAACAAAGCTCATAATAAATAAACAATAACTGAATCAATATGTATGTGAATGTAACTTAAAAGTAAGGGCACATCATGAGCATCAATATGAAATAGATATAACAAATATTCAGCAACCATAAGAACACCTATTGTGTGAATTCAAGCACAATACATTTAATCTATATGATATGCAGCTTCTCGAAAAGTATAAACATTTTTTGCTGCATAAACATATAAAACCCAGATTTTTATCTGAATTAAGTGTAATGAATTGCGCTGTCTGAAATGTGAATGAATTTGAAAATGTATTAATATGTGCTATAGCATGGTTCTTTTTTGATATACCCATAGTTTTGCCAATAAATGACGGAACGTAAAAAAAAAAAGGCTCATTATGATACTAAATTCAAATACAAATTAAAAATAGATGCGATAAGGAAATACAAGAGAGAGAGAGAAACTATCGGCTAGATTACGAGTTTTGCGGTAAGCTGAAAAAGCAGCGTTAACAGGTCCTAACGCTGCTTTTTCACTACCGCTGCTATTACGAGTCTTGCAGGTTTAGGGGCCCCGCACACTTTTTTGGCCTTACCGCAAACCGACTTACGTAAACTTCTGGGACTTGCAGAGCGCCGGTATTACGAGTCTGTCCTGAGAGGCCAAAAAGTAACGCATTCTAAAGTCAGTAGTTATGAGTTTTACACTACAACACCGTAGCATAAAACTCATAACTAAAGTTCTAAAAAGTACACTAACACCCATAAACTACCTATTAACCCCTAAACCGAGGCCCTCCCGCATCACAAACACTGAAATAAAATTATTAACCCGTAATCTGCCGCTCCGGACATCACCGCTACTATAATAAACCTCGGCACTCCTGCCTCACAAACACTAGTTAAATATTATTAACCCCTAATCTGCCGTCCCTAACATCTCCGCCACCTACATTATATATATTAACCCCTAATCTTCTGCCCCAATGTCGCCGCCACTATATTAAATTTATTAACCCCTAAACCTAAGTCTAACCCTAACCGTAACACCCCCTAATTGAAATATAATTTAAATAAATCGAAATAAAATTACTATCATTAACTACATTATTCCTTTTTAAAACTAAATACTTACCTATAAAATAAACCCTAAACTAGCTACACTATAACTAATAGTTACATTGTAGCTATCTTAGGGTTTTTATTTTACAGGCAAGTTTGTATTTATTTTAACTAGGTAGAATAGTTATTAAATTGTTATTAACTATTTAATAACTACCTAGCTAAAATAAATACAAATTTACCTGTAAAATAAAACCTAACCTATGTTACACTAACACCTAACACTACACTAAAATTAAAAAAAAATTCCTACATTAAATACAATTAAATAAATTAAATTAAATTAAATTAGCTAAATAACAAACCCCCCACTAAATTATAGAAAATAAAAAACAAATTACAGATCTTTAAACTAATTACACCTAATCTAATAGCCCTATCAAAATAAAAAGCCCCCCAAAATAAAAAAGAACCCTAGCCTAAACTAAACTACCAATAGCCCTTAAAAGGGCCTTTTGCGGGGCATTGTCCCAAAGAAATCAGCTCTTTTTCCTGTAAAAAAAATACAAATACCCCCCAACAGTAAAACCCACCACCCACACAACCAACCCCCCAAATAAAATCCTAACTAAAAATGGCTGATGCAAGATGGCTGATGCAAGCTCAATCCTATTGGCTGATCCAATCAGCCAATAGGATTTTTTCTACCTTAATTCCGATTGGCTGATAGAATTCTATCAGCAAATCGGAATCTAAGGGACGCCATCTTGGATGATGTCACTTAAAGAGATATTCATTACAAAGAAGCCGTCGTTTGAAAAGGATGCCCCGCGTCGGATGTCTTGAAGATGGACCCGCTCCGCGCTGGAAGGATGAAGATAGAAGATGCCGTCTGGATGAAGACTTCTGCCCGTCTGGAGGACCACTTCTGAACGTCTGGAGGACCACTTCTGCCGGCTTTATTGAGAACATCTTTCCGCTTGGATGAAGACTTCACCCGGTAAGTGAATCTTCGGGGGTTAGTGTTAGGATTTTTTAAGGGTGTATTGGGTGGATTTATTTTTTAGGTTAGGACTTTGGGCCTGCAAAAGAGCTAACTGCCCTTTTAAGGGCAATGCCCATCCAAATGCCCTTTTCAGGGCAAATGGGAGCTTAGGTTTTTTTAGTTAGGATTTTATTTGGGGGGGTTGGTTGTGTGGCTGGTGGGTTTTACTGTTGGGGGGGTTGTTTGTATTTTTTTTTACAGGAAAAAGAGCTGATTACTTTGGGGCAATGCCCCGCAAAAGGCCCTTTTAAGGGCTATTGGTAGTTTAGATTAGGCTAGGGTTTTTTTATTTTGGTGGGGCTTTTTTATTTTGACAGGGCTATTAGATTAGGTGTAATTAGTTTAAAGATCTGTAATTTGTTTTTTATTTTCTGTAATTTAGTGTTTGTTTTTGTAATTTAGCTAATTTAATTTATTTAATTGTATTTAATTTACGTAATTTATTTAATTATAGTGTAGTGTTAGGTGTTAGTGTAACTTAGGTTAGGTTTTATTTTACAGGTAAATTTGTATTTATTTTAGCTAGGTAGTTATTAAATAGTTAATACCTATTTAATAACTATTTAATCATTATTCTACCTAGTTAAAATAAATACAAACTTGCCTGTAAAATAAAAATAAACCCTAAGCTAGCTACAATGTAACTATTAGTTATATTGTAGCTAGTTTAGGGTTTATTTTATAGGTAAGTATTTAGTTTTAAATAGGAATTATTTAGTTAATTATAGTAATTTTCTTTAGATTTATTTAAATTATATTTAAGTTGTTATGTTCTTACCTTTATTCGCTTTTCAATGATACCATATATACTATTGTTGTATTGTTCTATTGTTTGACATTGAAAATATTTCAATAAAAATACTTAAAAAAAAAAAAAAATTATATTTAAGTTAGGGGGTGTTAGGGTTAGACTTAGATTTAGGGGTTAATACATTGAATATAGTGTCGGTGACGTTGGGGGCACAGATTAGGGGTTAATAAGTGTAGGTAGGTTGCGGCGACATGGGGGAGGGAGATTAGGGGTTAATAAATATAATGTAGGTGGTGGCAGTGTCCGGAGCGGCAGATTAGGGGTTAATAAGTATAAGATTAGGGGTGTTTAGACTCAGGGTTCATGTTAGGGTGTTAGGTGTAAACATAACTTTAGTTTCCCTATAGGAATAAATGGGGCTGCGTTACTGAGCTTTACGTTGCTTTTATGCAGGTGTTAGACTTTTTCTCAGCCAGCTCTCCCCATTGATGTCTATGGGGAAATCATGCACGAGCACGTACAACATGCTCACCGCTGATTTAAGCAGCGCTGGTATTGGAGTGCGGTATGGAGCACAATTTTGCTCAACGCTCACTTCTTGCCTTTTAACGCCGGGTTTGTAAAACCTGTAATACCAGCGCAGTAGGTAAGTGAGCGGTGAGAAAAAACTGCTCGTTAGCACCGAACAGCTCCTAACGCAAAACTCGTTATCTCGCCGTATGTGTTTTATTAAACAAAACAAATAAAATGAATTAAGAATCATATAATTCCTGATGTCAAAGAATGGAAAATAAATGAAACTAAATATTGACACAATATTTATCATTAGCATTATTAGCTGTGACTAATATATATTTGCTACACAGAAGCTGAATTAAATAGCACAACTGCAGTTCTGACTCTAATGAATAAAAGCATGTAGTTTTCTGCACTGTTAATACTAATCTACAAGTGGCTGTTATTAAACACTGCTGTGCACTATAAAACAAATGTGCCACGCTTTGTCACGTCCAGTATTTAATACAACTACTTCAACTGCTAATATTAGGATCTCATATATGTATTTATATACTGACAATAGCAGCTCACAGAGAAAATCAGTAATAACTAATATGTATCCAAAATATTTTATCACATCTCTTAACTGACTACAATGTTAGTGTTATGATGTGATTGTCAACTGTTAATTTATACACTTAGGCCTAGATTTAGAGTTTGGCGGTAGCCGTGAAAACCAGCGTTAGAGGCTCCTAACGCTGGTTTTAGGCTACCGCCGGTATTTGGAGTCAGCCAGGAAAGGGTCTAACGCTCACTTTTCAGCCGCGACTTTTCCATACCGCAGATCCCCTTACGTCAATTGCGTATCCTATCTTTCAATCGGATCTTTCTAACTCCGGTATTTAGAGTCGTGTCTGAAGTGAGCGTTAGAATTCTAACGACAAAACTCCAGCCGCAGAAAAAAGTCAGTAGTTAAGAGCTTTCTGGGCTAACGCCGGTTTATAAAGCTCTTAACTACTGTGCTCTAAAGTACACTAACACCCATAAACTACCTATGTACCCCTAAACCGAGGTCCCCCCACATCGCCGCCACTCGATTAAATTTTTTTAACCCCTAATCTGCCGACCGCCACCTACGTTATACTTATGTACCCCTAATCTGCTGCCCCTAACACCACCTATATTATATTTATTAACCCCTAACCTGCCCCCCACAACGTCGCCGCCAGCTACCTACAATAATTAACCCCTAATCTGCCGACCGCAAAGAGCCGCCACCTACATTATAGCTATGTATCCCTAATCTGCTGCGCCTAACACCGCCGACCCCTATATTATATTTATTAGCCCCTAATCTGCCCCCCTCAACTTCGCCTCCACCTGCCTACACTTATTAACCCCTAATCTGCCGAGCAGATCTCACCACTACTATAATAAAGTTATTAACCCCTAATCCGCCTCACTCCCGCCTCAATAACCCTATAATAAATAGTATTAACCCCTAATCTGCCCTCCCTAACATCGCCGACACCTAACTTCAATTATTAACCCCTAATCTGCCGACCGAATCTCGCCGCTATTCTAATAAATGGATTAACCCCTAAAGCTAAGTCTAACCCTAACACTAACACCCCCCTAAGTTAAATATAATTTAAATCTAACGAAATAAATTAACTCTTATTAAATAAATTATTCCTATTTAAAGCTAAATACTTACCTGTAAAATAAACCCTAATATAGCTACAATATAAATTATAATTATATTGTAGGTATTTTAGGATTTATATTTATTTTACAGGTAACTTTGTATTTATTTTAACCAGGTACAATAGCTATTAAATAGTTAAGAACTATTTAATAGCTAAAATAGTTAAAATAATTACAAAATTACCTGTAAAATAAATCCTAACCTAAGTTACAATTAAACCTAACACTACACTATCAATAAATTAATTAAATAAAATGCCTACAATTACCTACAATTAAACCTAACACTACACTATCAATAAATTAATTAAATACAATATCTACAAATAAATACAATGAAATAAACTAACTAAAGTACAAAAAATAAAAAAGAACTAAGTTACAAAAAATAAAAAAATATTTACAAACATCAGAAAAATATTACAACAATTTTAAACTAATTACACCTACTCTAAGCCCCCTAATAAAATAACAAAGACCCCCAAAATAAAAAAATGCCCTACCCTATTCTAAATTACTAAAGTTCAAAGCTCTTTTACCTTACCAGCCCTGAACAGGGCCCTTTGCGGGGCATGCCCCAAAGAATTCAGCTCTTTTGCCTGTAAAAAAAAACATACAATACCCCCCCAACATTACAACCCACCACCCACATACCCCTAATCTAACCCAAACCCCCCTTAAATAAACCTAACACTAAGCCCCTGAAGATCTTCCTACCTTGTCTTCACCATGCCAGGTATCACCGATCGTTCCAGGCTCCGAAATCTTCATCTAAGCCCAAGCGGGGGCTAGACATCCTTCATCCGGCGGCTGAAGAGGTCCAGAAGAGGCTCCAAAATCTTCATCCTATCCGGGAAGAAGAGGCGATCCAGACCGGCAACCATCTTCTTCCAAGCGGCATCTTCTATCTTCATCCGATGAGGACCGGCTCCATCTTGAAGACCTCCACCGCGGACCCATCTTCTTCTTCCGACGACTTCCCGACGAATGACGGTTCCTTTAAGGGACGTCATCCAAGATGGCGTCCCTCGAATTCCGATTGGCTGATAGGATTCTATCAGCCAATCGGAATTAAGGTAGGAAAATTCTGATTGGCTGATGGAATCAGCCAATCAGAATCAAGTTCAATCCGATTGGCTAATCCGATCAGCCAATCAGATTGAGCTCGCATTCTATTGGCTGATCGGAACAGCCAATAGAATGCGAGCTCAATCTGATTGGCTGATTGAATCAGCCAATTGGATTGAACTTGATTCTGATTGGCTGATTCCATCAGCCAATCAGAATTTTCCTACCTTAATTCCAATCAGCCAATCGGAATTCGAGGGACGCCATCTTGGATGACGTCCCTTAAAGGAACCGTCATTCGTCGGGAAGTCGTCAGAAGAAGAAGATGGGTCCACGGTGGAGGTCTTCAAGATGGAGCCGGTCCTCATCGGATGAAGATAGAAGATGCCGCTTGGAAGAAGATGGTTGCCGGTCCGGATCTACTCTTCTTCCCGGATAGGATGAAGACTTTGGAGCCTCTTCTGGACTTCTTCAGCCATCGGATGATGGATGTCTAGCCCCCGCTTGGGCTTAGATGAAGATTTCGGAGCCTGGAACGATCGGTGATACCTGGCATGGTGAAGACAAGGTAGGAAGATCTTCAGGGGCTTAGTGTTAGGTTTATTTAAGGGGGGTTTGGGTTAGATTAGGGGTATGTGGGTGGTGGGTTGTAATGTTGGGGGGGAGGGGTATTGTATGTTTTATTTTACAGGCAAAAGAGCTGAATTCTTTGGGGCATGCCCCGCAAAGGGCCCTGTTCAGGGCTGGTAAGGTAAAAGAGCTTTGAACTTTAGTAATTTAGAATAGGGTAGGGCATTTTTTTATTTTGGGGGTCTTTGTTATTTTATTAGGGGGCTTAGAGTAGGTGTAATTAGTTTAAAATTGTTATAATATTTTTCTGATGTTTGTAAATATTTTTTTATTTTTTGTAACTTAGTTCTTTTTTATTTTTTGTACTTTAGTTAGTTTATTTCATTGTATTTATTTGTAGATATTGTATTTAATTAATTTAGTGATAGTGTAGTGTTAATTGTAACTTAGGTTAGGATTTATTTTACAGGTAATTTTGTAATTATTTTAACTATTTTAGCTATTAAATAGTTCTTAACTATTTAATAGCTATTGTACCTGGTTAAAATAAATACAAAGTTACCTGTAAAATAAAAATAAATCCTAAAATAGCTATAATATAATTATAATTTATATTGTAGCTATATTAGGATTTATTTTACAGGTAAGTATTTAGCTTTAAATAGGAATAATTTATTTAATAAAAGTTAATTTATTTCGTTAGATTTAAATTATATTTAAGTTAGGGGGGTGTTAGTGTTAGGGTTAGACTTAGCTTTAGGGGTTAATACATTTATTAGAATAGCGGTGAGCTCCTGTCGGCAGATTAGGGATTAATGTTTGAAGTTAGGTGTCGGCGATGTTAGGGAGGGCAGATTAGGGGTTAATACTATTTATTATAGGGTTAGTGAGGCGGATTAAGGGTTAATAACTTTATTATAATAGCGGTGCGGTCCGGTCGGCAGATTAGGGGTTAATAAGGGTAGGCAGGTGGAGGCAACGTTGTGGGGGGCAGATTAGGGGTTAATAAATATAATATAGGGGTCGGCGGTGTTAGGAACAGCAGATTAGGGGTACATAGGGATAATGTAAGTAGCGGCGGTGTACGGAGCGGCAGATTAGGGGTTAATAATAATATGCAGGGGTCAGCGATAGCGGGGGCGGCAGAATAGGGGTTAATAAGTGTAAGGTTAGGGGTCTTTAGACTCGGGGGACATGTTAGAGTGTTAGGTGCAGACGTAGGAAGTGTTTCCCCATAGCAAATAATGGGGCTGCGTTAGGAGATGAACGCGGCTTTTTTGCAGGTGTTAGGTTTTTTTTCAGCTCAAACAGCCCCATTGTTTCCTATGGGGGAATCGTGCACGAGCACGTTTTTGAAGCTGGCCGCGTCCGTAAGCAACTCTGGTATCGAGAGTTGAAGTTGCGTTAAATATGCTCTACGCTCCTTTTTTGGAGCCTAACGCAGCCATTCTGTGGACTCTCAATACCAGAGTTATTTAAAAGGTGCGGCCAGAAAAAAAGCCAGCGTTAGCTACGCGGGTCGTTACCGACAAAACTCTAAATCTAGCCGTTAGTAAATATATGCCCTGGGGTGTAAATTCTACAAATATGTATAGACTATTTGAATTACCTTTGTGTAGACTATTTGAATTGGGTGAAACATTTTAGAATTAAATCAATAAGTCCATCTTTGTAGTATTTGGGCTACATTTACATTATTCCTAAAATCTGCAACACTAGTTTCTAAATTCTTATGTATTGTTATTTTGTACCTAAGATAGCGGATAATTAGGGTGAAACCAATAGTGAGAAAAAATATTAAAATTGCCTGTGTCATTTAAGCAAGGAAACTGGGAAAAACCTTGGGGTTAACGTCAAATTTTCAACATTTCCGGGTACTGAGAAAAGTTAGAATTAAACATGAATAGTCTGGGGTACAGCCTTTATAGCGGGTTTACATCACTGTAACACTTACTATATATACATTATATATAAACCAGTTCTTTCTGAAGGAACCAGCTCTTTTTGTAATCTGATGTGAGTCATGCAATTGCCAAATGTTTTTAATGATGAATTATAATTAATTAGTCTTTATAATATTCAGAAGTAACAGATTTTAATAAATGTAAGCTTTTCTCATACAGCTGTAGCAAGCTGTTATATAGTGCCTGAGTGATTTACATCTGACACTAGCAACGTTCTTAATATCTTCTCCTTCAGGCTGTTTTAAGCTGACAGTTTTGTTAAAGATGTACAGAGCTCTCATGCACAAATACACAAACACACATACACACAGATACACACAGACACACATACACAGACACACATACACACAGATACACACAGACACACATACATGCAAGCATCACATACACTCTCACCCACACACCCACACACAGACACAAATATGTGCACATACACACATGAATGCAAGCATCACATACGCTCTCATACACACACAGACACACATATGTGCACATACACACAGACACACATACATGCAAACCTCACATACACTCTCACACACACCCACACACACAGACACACATACATGCAAACCTCACACAAATACATACACAAAGACAAACATACACAAACGTCCATGTATACACTCACAAACACATACATGTGAACAATCAGATACACTCACACACAGATACAAATACACTCACACACAGATACAAATACACTCACACACAGATACAAATACACTCACACACAGATACAAATACACTCACACACAGATACAAATACACTCACACACAGATACAAATACACATATACAAAAACAAACAGAAATATAGACACACACACTCACATGCTTACACCACAAATATACACAAATACACACATGAGGCGTCTCATGGTGCAGTATAATAAGACACATAGGGGCCTACTTATGAAATGTCTGTCCGACATTATCCGACAGACATCGCTGAATGCGGAGAGTAATACGCTCTCCGCATTCAGCATTGAACCAGCAGCTCTTGTGAACTGCTGGTGCAACACCGCCCCCTGCAGATTCGCGGCCACTAGAAGGGGGTGTCAATCAACCTGATCGTATTCGATTGGGTTGATTTCCCGCGATCTCTGTCTGCCTCATCAGAGCAGGTGAACAGGTTATGGAGCAGCGGTCTTTAGACCACTTCTTTATGATTGGTGTTTCTGGCGAGTCTGAAGACTCGCCAGAAACACGGCCCTTCAAGCTCCATACGGAGCTTGATAAATGGGCCCCATAGTATAGACAATAGATTGCAAAATGCCAACTCACATGTCAATGTGCACACAATGTGCCGCTCAAACAGGCCGGCTCCCTGGCCGGCAGAGTCATACACACAGTCACACACATGTAAACATAAAGACACACAGCACACACATGTAAACATAAAGACACACAGTCACACACATGTAAACATAAAGAAACACAGCACACACATGTAAACATAAAGACACACAGCACACACATGTTAACATAAAGACACACAGCACACACATGTAAACATAAAGACACACAGCACACACATGTAAACATAAAGAAACACAGCACACACATGTAAACATAAAGACACACAGCACACACATGTAAACATAAAGACACACAGCACACACATGTAAACATAAAGAAACACAGCACACACATGTAAACATAAAGACACACAGTCACACACATGTAAACATAAAGACACACAGCACACACATGTAAACATAAAGACACACAGTCACACACATGTAAACATAAAGACACACAGTCACACACATGTAAACATAAAGAAACACAGCACACACATGTAAACATAAAGACACACAGCACACACATGTAAACATAAAGACACACAGTCACACACATGTAAACATAAAGACACACAGTCACACACATGTAAACATAAAGAAACACAGCACACACATGTAAACATTAAGACACACAGCACACACATGTAAACATAAAGACACACAGCACACACATGTAAACATAAAGAAACACAGCACACACATGTAAACATAAAGACACACAGCACACACATGTAAACATAAAGACACACAGTCACACACATGTAAACATAAAGACACACAGTCACACACATGTACACATAAAGACACACAGCACACACATGTAAACATAAAGACACACAGTCACACACATGTAAACATAAAGACACACAGTCACACACATGTAAACATAAAGACACACAGCACACACATGTAAACATAAAGACACACAGTCACACACATGTAAACATAAAGACACACAGTCACACACATGTAAAAATAAAGACACAGAGCACACACATGTAAACATAAAGACACACAGCACACACATGTAAACATAAAGACACACAGTCACACACATGTAAACATAAAGACACACAGTCACACACATGTAAACATAAAGACACACAGCACACACATGTAAACATAAAGACACAAAGCACACACATGTAAACATAAAGACACACAGTTACACACATGTAAACATAAAGACACACAGTCACACACATGTAAACATAAAGACACACAGCACACACATGTAAACATAAAGACACACAGCACACACATGTAAACATAAAGACACACAGCACACACATGTAAACATAAAGAAACACAGCACACACATGTAAACATAAAGACACACAGCACACAACAATATGAAATCTCACTCACACATACATACACATATGCACACAGATACACACATATATATACACACATACAGTACATACACATATATACACACATACAAACACATATATACACATATACACACATACATACACATATATACACATATACAAAAATACATACATATACAGGGAGTGCAGAATTATTAGGCAAATGAGTATTTTGACCACATCATCCTCTTTATGCATGTTGTCTTACTCCAAGCTGTATAGGCTCAAAAGCCTACTACCAATTAAGCATATTAGGTGATGTGCATCTCTGTAATGAGAAGGGGTGTGGTCTAATGACATCAACACCCTATATCAGGTGTGCATAATTATTAGGCAACTTCCTTTCCTTTGGCAAAATGGGTCAAAAGAAGGACTTGACAGGCTCAGAAAAGTCAAAAATAGTGAGATATCTTGCAGAGGGATGCAGCACTCTTAAAATTGCAAAGCTTCTGAAGCGTGATCATCAAACAATCAAGCGTTTCATTCAAAATAGTCAACAGGGTCGTAAGAAGCGTGTGGAAAAACCAAGGCGCAAAATAACTGCCCATGAACTGAGAAAAGTCAAGCGTGCAGCTGCCAAGATGCCACTTGCCACCAGTTTGGCCATATTTCAGAGCTGCAACATCACTGGAGTGCCCAAAAGCACAAGGTGTGCAATACTCAGAGACATGGCCAAGGTAAGAAAGGCTGAAAGACGACCACCAATGAACAAGACACACAAGCTGAAACGTCAAGACTGGGCCA
>NC_069504.1:21719637-21722137 GCF_027579735.1 Bombina bombina | reverse complement strand
CATGTTTGCAGGGAAACTGATCGAGGTTGTGAAGTGCTGATTCTGTATGCAGGGCATTGTTCCCTGGTATTAACCCTTGGTATCCTGTTGGTACCGTAACAATTGGTGGCAAGCGACGGAATGAACCTTATCGCCCAGAAGAGCAACTACACAAGCCAGTAACCTCAGGAAGAGGGGGATTATTACAATACTGACTAAGATGGAAAAGAGAAAAGTAAATTTTGCAGCTTTTAAAAACTTCCTGGAAACAGAAGGAGAGATTGATGGGTACCTTGCGGATTTTGAGAGGCAATGTGCACTACACAAGTACCCGCAGAGGACTGGGTCACGATATTATCTGGAAAATTATCCGGCCGGGCCAGAGAGGCTTTTCGGGCAATTCCAGATGAGGAAGTCAGGGATTATAATACTGTAAAAGAGGCTCTGCTCTCCAGGTATGCGGTTACACCGGAGGCATACCGGAGGCATACCGGAGGCGGTTCAGAGACACTGTTAAATTAGCTGGAGATTCCTACCTTGAGTGGGCATGTAAGGTGCACCGCACAGCAGCTCACTGGATAGCGGGGTGCCAAGCCATATCTGGGGAAGAGGTGCTGCAGCTATTCCTGTTGGAACATTGCTTCGACAAGTTACCCGCAGGAGTTCGAGAGTGGGTTCGGGACCGTAAACCCTTCACCCTGCAGGAAGCGGCTCGCTTGGCAGATGAGTATATGGATGCCCGCAAACTGGACACTGCTACCACTAAGCCCCCTGCTAGAGTGGAGTACAGACCCCCAGTCACCCCAGCAGCTGCCAGTTACCAAACCCCGGAGCACCGCTATACCACACGGCCTCCGGCCACGAACTACCCTCAGAGAGCCCTGTCCAATTTGCGGTGCTACTCACAACCTATTCGGTGCTTTAGATGTAAGCAACTAGGGCACAAAAGACCAGAGTGTCCCCTAAACGCAGCGAACCAAGCGCAGTCCTGGAGAAGACCCGCCGGCGGAATCCCACGTAATCCTCAGCCTGCGGCCCGCTACGTAGAGGCGCAAGAATGCTGGAGCATCCTACATGAGGCAGACCTTGTGCAAGCTGCCCACCGGAATAACCGGCAACTGGTTAAAGTGAATGGGAAGAAGGTCAGTGGTCTACGGGATACTGGTGCTACCATGACCTTGTTTCAAAAGAACTTGGTGTCTGAGAAACAGTACACTGGAGACACTGTGGCTGTGAGGGTAGCAGGGGGCGATGTGTTCAGCCTACCTGTTGCCAGGGTACATTTGGATTGGGGAGTGGGCGCTAGACCTGTGAATGTGGGGGTCAAGAAGGACTTACCTGCTGATGTTCTTCTTGGAAATGACTTGGCCCCCCTTTGTTTCTGCCTACGCTCCTATGGGTCCCGCTGATGTTAACTCTGTGACTACCCGTGCCCAGATCCATGCAGCAGAGACTGACCCACCTGCTGCTAAGCCCCAGGACGCTGAGCTCAGTAAATCTCTATCCGCTATTGATATGTGGAGGTCCCGTTACAATGCGCTGATGAAGGAGAAGAGGAGCGCAGAGGAAAAAGCACGTTTAGAACGTAAATCTCTGCTAGACAAGCTGCACCGACAGACTGCAGAAAACACCAGCTTGAGAGTGGGACATGAAACCTTAAAGACAAACTTAGCGACACTTGAGGAGAAGCTGACGCTGGCTCATAAAGAGGTGCAGCAACTCAAGGGCACCCTATGTCAGTATGAAGGGATTGTGGATACCTATAAAGAGCAGGTACAGAAAACTCGTAAAGAAGCTGATGGGATTTTGAAGGACTGTTTGGCCCTGGTCTGGGCACTGAGGAATTTGAACCCTTGTTTGTATGGACAGGAATTCTCTCTCATAACGGGAATCCAGATGGATTGTCCCAGCAAACTGACATGCCTACCAGGCGCTCTGGTGGTATATGGCACAGTATATACCCTGGACAGCCGAGCATGACAAACCAGAGGGAGAGGAGTTTGATGGTCCTGGCTTGTTATGGGAGTCCTTTGCAGAGCCTGACTTTGGGAGCTCTGCGCAGACCAGACTTCAGGACATTTTCTATGAGAGGGAGGCTAGGCATGACTGGGCTGACCCCCATGAAGTAGAGCAAGACCTGGCTCACTTAGCAGCCCTGGAGTGGGAACTGGAGCAGGACTACCGAGATCTCTTCCACTCCATTGGGAAGGCTCAGCAGGACAGCAAGGTGAAAGACCCAGATCCAGACCCATCCAGCTGGGAAGATATTGTGGAGATTTACTGGGAAGGACCCCAGGTGGCCTGTGGAGATGGGACCGAGGTCTCTCCACCGGTCCTGCAGGGAATTGGCAGCCCAGACTCCATTCCCCAGCGGCAGGCTGAGTTACAGGGGGCAGAGACAGTTGGTCCTGTCCCCCAGCAGCAGAGGAATATACAGGGAATTGGGAGCCCAGACTCCATTCCCCAGCGGCAGGCTGCGTTACAAGGGGTAGGGACAGTTGGTCCTGTCCCCCAGCAACAC
>NC_069504.1:21689637-21714637 GCF_027579735.1 Bombina bombina | reverse complement strand
TACATGCATGCATACATACATACATATACACACACATACACATTCACACACAGATATGCACACAAACATACATATACACACAGACAAACATATACACACATGTACACACAGACACACACAAACATAAATACATACATATATATATACATATACACACACATACACATGTGCACATAGACACACATATACACAAACATACATATACACACACATACACATGTGCACACAGACACACATATACACACACACAGACACACACAAACATACATACATACATGCATACATACATACATATACACACACATACACATGCACACACAGATATGCACACAAACATACATATACACATGTGCACATAGACACACATATACACACACATACACATGTGCACACAGACACGCACACAAACATACATACATATACACACATACACATGTGCACATAGACACACATATACACACGCAGACACGCACACAAACATACATATACACACACATACACATGTGCATACAGACACGCACACAAACATACATACATATACACACACATACACATGTGCACATAGACACACATATACACACACATACACATGTGCACACAGACACGCACACAAACATACATACATATACACACATACACATGTGCACATAGACACACATATACACACGCAGACACGCACACAAACATACATATACACACACATACACATGTGCACACAGACACGCACACAAACATACATACATATACACACACATACACATGTGCACATAGAAACACATATACACACACAGACACGCACACAAACATACATATACACACACACATACACATGTTCACATAGACACACATATACACACACAGACATGCACACAAACATACATACATACATACATACATACAGATACACACACATACACATGCACACACAGACATGCACACAAACATACATACATATACACACACATACACATGTGCACATAGAAACACATATACACACAGAGACACGCACACAAACATACATATACACACACATACACATGTGCACATAGACACACATATACACACACAGACACGCAAACAAACATACATACATATACACACATACACATGTGCACATAGACACACATATACACACACAGACACGCAAACAAACATACATACATATACACACATACACATGTGCACATAGACACACATATACACACACAGACACGCACACAAACATACATATACACACACATACACATGTGCACACAGACACGCACACAAACATACATACATACATACATACAGATACACACACATACACATGCACACACAGACATGCACACAAACATACATACATATCACACATTGGGGCCCATTTATCAAGCTCTGAACGGAGCTTGTGGGCCCGTGTTTCTGGTGAATCTTTAGACTCGCTAGAAACACAAGTTATGGAGCAGCAGTCTAAAGACCGCTGCTCCATAACCCTGTCTGCCTGCTCTGATGAGGCAGACAGGAATCGCCAGAAATCAACCAATCAAGTACGATCGGGTTGATTGACATCCCCCTGCTGGCGGCCAATTGGCCGCGAGTCTGCAGGGCGCTGTGTTGCACCAATAGCTCACAAGAGCTGCTGGTGCAATGCTGAATACGGAGAGTGTATTCAGCGATGTCTGTCCTAAGTACAACTCACACTTTGTCACTAACAGTACTGGCAAGTTCATAACTGGATTTTAAAATGGGATAGCACAATTGTGACTTTCATAGGAACCTATTGTAATCCATTTCCATCCGCACCACTGCTAAACTAACTGAATGAATTTTGTATGTTGTCATGATTCACCATTTTTCTATCGCTATATGGACACTTTTAAACTTTGACAAGGATTGTTTTTCACAATATATATTTATACTGCTTGTTAAAGGACTGGTTCCATTATCACATGATCATAAAACAAGATGGCGACTATAGGTTTCTATGAATATGACTTATAATATCTTCTTAAACTAGATTTTAACATAACTGAAGCTGTAAAGTATGAACCCGCTGCCTTGCAACACTGTATCTGCCTAGGAGACCTTCCATCAAGATTGTACCATCATGACCGGGTTTTATTGAGGATTTGCCTCCATGCACCCTAAGTTCAAACACGGTTAAAACAGTGTGCTTCAAACTGCACCTACATTATTGAACTCAAGGTCACATAGATGCGTTCCAGTCTACAAGTTTACTAATGTAGGTACAAGGACTTTGAAACACAATTTATATACAAATATAAATGTGTGCCCTATCCACTGTATACAGCCACTACAATAGGAATACATTAAGCTTTAATGAATAAATACTGTGTATGTTAATATACCTCTACAATCTCTCCTGTGGCCATTTTAGAGAGTTTTACACAAGTGCAAGATAATAGGCTGTTTCCAAACAGCCGTGAAAAACTTGCAAAGACGTCCAAAAAGCATTTAAGACTTAACCAGGGCCTTGAAGAGCTGAATTTAAAAAAGTCAAAACTTGCCTTGAAAAGATGTTGTAAAGTGACTCAAAAAAGGATTGTGATCACTGAGATCTTTTCAGCCCCATAGGAAAATAGGGCTTTAGTGAGGATCCGAAAACACATCTGTGTGTGCAAGAAAGGGCCAACAACTCGCTATACTGGCACTGCAGAATCTGTTGGTGCTCTACAAATAACTGTTCATTATAATAATAATAGTTTTCATTGCATCAAATTGAAAGTTGCCTTTTTGGTCAAAAATAGAGCTGAAAAAACCACAGTCAATAGCTAGTGATCGAGACCCATAGCTGTATGTGGGTAACTTTGTAATAATAACATATGTGCTATTTTTATCCCTTTAAATGAAAAATATAAATAAACACAATTTTGTTTGACTATCTACTAAAGTGGCTAACAATAATATATATATATAACCACATAACAGTGCTGCACATAAATTTAGCTTGACCCTGAAGCACACTGGCTGGAACACATTATATTTACGTGCCTTGCACTCTAGGGGATAAGTCAGGGTTAACTAGGGTAAATTAATCACACGTAATGTCACGCACTGCTTCAATTGTGGCATTTTACTAGTAAATCATTTTTATATGATGCCCTTTATCATTTTGTTTAAGAATTATGTTCCACTCTGATTAAGCACTGAGTACAATAGTTGCAAGATCCCACCTCCTATTAAGAGAAGCAGAATTAATAATAAGGTTTACAATATTCCTTCTGCCTCTGGTTTCTGTATTTCAGTGATAATGTTTGTACTGTGATGTGAATCTCAGATTGTAAGTCAAACAGTGTATGATGGGTGCGGATCATTTTCTGAAGAACACACTTGTATGGCAGGATTTATGTTTGTGTACTAATGCTAAGATAAAGGCTTTCCTGTGATAGCTGCAGCGACAAACTGATCGTTTATCAGATGAGCTGTGCCACCAATTAGAGGCTGAGTGGGAGATTTCTTTAATAGGAACAGACAGACAGAAATATCAGCAGGAGATACACCTGGATTTAATAGGTACGGGCCATAAAAAATAACTCAGATACCAGCAAAAATAACGATATCTGTAAAACCCTGAGCTGTAAAACAGATTTGCATTTATCAGAGCAACAGCTCCAGAAATCAATAGGATTCTAAGTTGTGATAAATTTGGTGTCAATTTTTGGTGTCAGCGTTATGAGTCTTAAATATATAATTTTCAGCACAGCCCTATGTTCCGGAAGATGCTTTTTGACCCAGATTCAGCATAAAGAATAAAGCATCATTATATTTTCCTTTTGTGTTATCTGTAGGGAAAAAAAATGACCGTTAAACAGAGTCAAATTTAGAATTTCACAGCAGCTGTGAATAGTCTAACTCATGACTAATATCTGATGTAACCTAATGTTACAATGCCAGAGAGACCAAAGAGGAATATCTTTAAAGCAGAGAGTAATTCAGTCTCCTTCACGTTTTTTTTATTCCCAGGGCCAGTGCTCACCAGTAAACGTCCTGGCAATAGGCTGATGATTACCGGCAAAAGGTACCTCATTTATTCCTTGCAGCGTGGCAGAAGAGCTACAAATCAAATTCTATTTAATGAAATTTAGACATGAGAGCTCAGTCAACTTTTAATTCTTGCAAGGAGATTAAAGTGTTTGTTATGTGTTAAGGCTTTATTATTAAAGAACCAGAGCACCAGCAAATATTCAGGGTAATCAGAATTCATTAGGGAAACTTATCCAATGATTTGAAATAGAAAAACACCAGAAAAGTATATGTGGGATTTTTGTAGCTAAATAATTTGATATATTTTTATAAAGGATTGTTATGGACCTCATTATTAGAAAGGCAGCAATATTTATAATATGAAGTCAGGGGCGGACTGAGACCAATCGGAGCCCCGGGCAAAAATTAGGGAAGGGCCCCCACTGTCTCACACTGACTCAAATGTATGTAAATGAACATGGTAGCATCCCTGCCATGCCCCTACCAGGCCCCCCAACCTCCAGGGCCAGGCCCCCCCAACATCAAGGGCCAGAGACAGAGCCCCGAATATCAAGGGCCAGAACCCCACGCTCCATGGCCCTCACAGTGACAGACCCCCGACAGCCCCCCCACACTCTAGGCCCCCTGAGAAACAAGCTTCACATCATGGCACAATGCCCCCGCTCTGGGGAAAGAGTCCCTCCTAAACCAATACTTAACTGCTTAGTTACTGATAGGGCAGCTGTCAGCCCCAGCTTAAGCATCACACCAGGAGCCATGGAGATGCCATTTGTTTGCCCCCCAACATGCTGGGCCCTCGGTCCAGTTCCTATTTGCCCGGCTGGTCAGTTCGCCCCTGTATGAAGTAAATGTCTGTGCCCACCTGTTCTAGTGAATAACATTTGTGCAGGCAAGCTCTGGTGCCAGGACGCCATGGGTACTGATAAGGGTCAGGGTGAAGTTGTGACAGGTGGAGATGCATTGGAAAAGCTGGGTGTTGTGGGTAGAATTGGAAAGTCTGGTGAAGTGTATACACAGGAAGGGACCGCAGAGGGGGTTACATTTTTACCCTCACCCTTAACCTAACAGGTGTTTAAAGAAAGGGGGACGCAGCCTTGTTTCTTTCCCTTTCTGTGTTGCTGCCTGCCCTGACTATTTTGGACTTCCTGGTCCTGGCATAAATAGTTGGTCTGTGTTCCTGCCACTTTTACCCAGCCTGTACTCCTGCCAATAGTAGCCAGCTTATGCTCCTGTCACTTGTACCCAGCCTGTGCTCCTGCCACTAGTAGCCAGCTTATGCTCCTGCCACTTGTACCCAGCCTGTGCTCCTGCCACTAGTACCCAGCTTATGCTCCTGCCACTGTTACCCAGCCTGTGCTCCTGCTACTTGTACCCAGCCTGTGCTCCTGCCACTAGTACCCAGCCTGTATTCCTGCCACTAGTACCCAGCTTATGCTCCTGCCACTAGTACCCAGCCTGTACTCCTGCCACTAGTACCCAGCCTGTGCTCCTGCCACTAGTACCCAGCCTGTATTCCTGCCACTAGTACCCAGCTTATGCTCCTGCCACTAGTACCCAGCCTGCACTCCTGCCACTAGTACCCAGCTTATGCTCCTGCCACTGTTACCCAGCCTGTGCTCCTGCCACTTGTACCCAGCCTGTGCTCTTGCCACAGATACCCAGCCTGTGCTCCTGCCACTGATACCCAGCCTGTGCTCCTGCCACTGATACCCAGCCTGTGCTCCTGCCACAGAGACCCAGCCTGTGCTCCTGCCACTGATACCCAGCCTGTGCTCCTGCCACAGATACCCAGCCTGTGCTCCTGCCACTGATACCCAGCCTGTGCTCCTGCCTCTGATACCCAGTCTGTGCTTCTGCCACTGATCCCCAGCTTATGTTCCTGCGACAAGTACCCAGCCTGTGCTCCTGCCACAGATACCCAGTTTATGCTCCTTCCACTGGTACACAGCCTCTGCTCCTGTGATAGATCCCCAGTGTTTTGCTCCTGCTACAGATACCCAGGGTATGCTCCTGCCACTGATACCCAGCCTGTGCTTCTGCCACTGATACCCAGCTTATTTTCCTGTGACAAGTACCCAGCCTGTGCTTCTGCCACTGATACCCAGCTTGTGTTCCTGCAACAAGTACCCATCCTGTGCTCCTGCCACTGGTACACAACTTGGGCTCCTGCCACTGGTACCCAATCTGTGCTCCTGCCACTAGTACCCAGCTTATGCTCCTGCCACTAGTACCCAACCTGTACTCCTTCCACTAGTACCCAGCCTATGCTCCTGCCACTAGTACCCAGCCTGTGTTCCTGCCACTGGTACCCAACCTGTGCTCTTGCCACTAGCACCCAGCTTATGCTCCTGCCACCACTAGTACCCAGCCTTTGCTCCTGCCACTAGCACCCAGCTTATGCTCCTGCCACTAGTACCCAGCCTGTGCTCCTGCCACTGGTACCCAGCCTGTGCTCCTGCCACAGATACCCAGATTATGCTCCTTCTACTGATACCCAACCTGTGCTTCTTTGATAGATCCCCAGTTTATGCTCCTGCTACAGATACCCAGCATATGCTCCTGCCACAGAGACTCAGCATGTGTTCCTCTCAAAGTACCCATCCTGTGGTCCTTATACAAATACCCAGCTTATGCTCCTGCCACTGGTAATCAGCCTGTGTTTCTGCCTCAGATATACAGCCTGTACTCTGGCTAAATATACCCAGCTTATGCTCCTATCACTGGTAATCAGCCTGTGCTCCTGCCACAGATATACAGCCTGTACTCCAGCTACAAATACCCAGATTATACTCCTACCACTGGTACCCAGTGTATGCTCCTGCCACAGATATACAGCCTGTACTCCGGCTACAAATACCCAGCTTATACTCCTACCACTGGTACCCAGTGTATGCTCCTGCCACAGATACCAAGCCTGTGCTGCTGTCACTAATATGCAGACTGTGCTCCTGCCACAGAGCCCAAGCCTGTGCTGCTGTCACTGGTACGCAGACTGTGCTCCTGCCAGAGATACCAGTTTATACTCCTACCACTGGTACCCAGTCTATGCTCCTGCTATTAATACCCAGTTTGTGCTCCTATTATTGGCTCCCAGCCTCTGCTACTGCATTGCTCCTATCACAGAAACACAGATACTCCAAGTAAGGCTCACAGTTCAACATGGGCTAATTCCCAAAACAGTCATGGATATTTTGTCTTACCCAGTCAGGGGCCACAGACCTTGCACAATTGAAAGCTAAAAAAGCTTCAATAGGGGTAGCAATAGACAATTTCACTTAATATATAAAGAAATATACAAACCATCACATATTACAAGAATATCCAGTCTGGTAAACATTTCATTCCTTTGGTGTAGGCTGCTCCACTTCAATTGCTGCAGTTTAACCCCTTCATGCTGGGGGCAAGTGTTGGAACGAAGTTCTGATGTAAACACCTGCTGGAAAAATGAAATCAGAAGATTGTCAATGTGAATTCAAGGCTGGGATCGGATCATGGGGGACTGGCTACAATGCTAGGCATGCGCACGCCCGCCCACCCCCAGTCCAAATTTCCTTCCACTAAAAGGAGGAGGGTGCAGGACACCATATAATGTAGGGCATTCCATGCCGTACTAACTGCGTTAAGTGGATAAGCAGCCACAAACTTCACAAATAGTGAAGTTAAAGGAACAGAAAGTCAAATTTGTTAACGGAAGTGAATTGGAAAACTGTGATAATATTTGGGTTTCATATCCCTTTAAAACCAAAACAAATGGAGGTTATCAATTTAGCAGCTCACAAGTATAAAGCAACTGATTGTAAAGGGTTGAATCTGACAAGCCAAGAATTTCTTCAAATCTCCTAGAGGAGTCTTAGGATCAGAAGATTCTGCAGATAAAATTTACAGAAGGGGACAGAGGAGAGTGATACAGTAATGCAGTTAATATTTATTACCCACAACCAAATCATAAGAACAACCCACTCACAAGTGACTGTGAAGCACCTAATTCCACAGTGCTAATTACTGCAAGACCATAAGTTTCTCAGCCGACTCTTAGCCAGACGTAACCTCCCAGGAATCCAGCAATGCACTTCTTATTACAAATCTTTTTACAAACCAAATCGTTTTTACAGGCGCTTGTGCATGCTCAGTGATGTATAATTACCTAATCCTACACATAAACATGTCTAAAACTTTAATGAAGTTTACATTTAGCTGCTTTTTACTAATAATCAATAGATATGTAAAAGATATATTTTATCTAATTAAATACTAAAGGGATATGAAACACAACATTTTATTTCATGATTTAAATAAAGCACACAATCTTAAACAATCAAAAAGTTATAGTAACAGCGCAACTTTAAAGATAAAATGATAAAGTTTTAATTGGAAATTTGTATCTAAAGGGTGCAAGAGTCTAGTATTGCCCTAAATACTATAATTTGTATGATAGGAGGTGAACATTCCGAGAAGCTTTTCTAATAGTATTAACAGGTAGCATGCACATTACTCGCTAAGTCATAGCTCAGCTTTTACATCATATATAAATTATTGCAAATATTATTAAAATACAGGGCTTAATGATGGAAATGAAAAGCCTATTAGATTAAAGTCTGGGAACAACAGTTGCTGTATATTGTGATTTATGAAATTATCATCATAAAAAACAAGCCTTGTCAAATCTTTCATTCATTCCTTTAGGGCCAATGGTAGAGAGGTTAAATATCCATTTATACTCCTTCTGTAGGAGGACCTTGTCATTATTTCCACCTCTACCATTAGTTATACCCTTGTCGATGCCTATCACACTCATGCAGTCCGAGCTGCAGTTGTGGAAAATCTCAAAGTGTCTTGCCACACTGCTATTTTGCACCTTATTTTTAATGTCGTCTCTGTGTTCAAGGATCCTGTCCTTTAATAATCTCTTAGTTTTCCCAACATAAAAGCTGGGGCGGTTGCATTTTAAGAGGTATACTACTCCCTCCCTCAGTGTTACAATTGAAGAAATACCTCAATTTGTAAACTTTTTCTGTACAGACTGAAAAAACTTTAGTTTTTGTCATAAATTTGCAAGCCACACTTTTTTTGCTGGGAAAATTTCGCACTAGCTTTTGACTCGAAAGCCAATTCCTTTGTGGAGTAATAAACCTGCTTTTCACAAGTTTGTCTTTTAAGTTGGGAGCTCTTTTTGCTGTTAATGAGGGAAAGTGCCCCACTTCTTTTGGCTACATTCTCATCATCCTCAGAGCAGGCGGACAGGTTAAGAAGCAGCGGTCTTTAGATCGCTTCTTCATAACTGGTGTTTCTGACGAGCCTGTAGGCTGGCCAGAAACACGGGCTCTCAATCTCCATCCGGAACTTGATAAATGGGCCCCTTAATCCAAGAGAATAGATAGAAATGAACAACAGCAACACACAATTAAGTAAAACTGAATAATCACAAACAACAGTAGCATTAAGATCAGGGAAAGAAAGCAATAGAAACTCAACATAGTACAGCCCAGGGGGGCATTTATCAAGCTCTGAATGGAGCTTGAGGGCCTGTGTTTCGGCTCGCCAGAAACGCCAGTTATGAAGCAGCAGTCTAAAGACCTCTGCTCCATAAGCTGTCCGCCTGCTCGTAGGAGGCGGACAGACATCACTGCAATTCAACCCGATCGAGTACGATCGGGTTGATTGACAACCCCCTGCTGGAGGCTGATTGGCTGCAAAACTGCAGGGGGCGGCATTGCATCAGCAGCTCTGGTGCAATGCTGAATACGGAGAGCGTATTGCTCTCCGCATTCAGCGAGGTCTGTCGGACATGATCCACACTGTCGGATCAGCTCTGCCAGACCTTTGATAAATATCCCCCCCAGGAATGCAATACGGAGGCAAAGAACACGGACAAGTGTGTGTTTAGTAGGAAAATAATGCACCACCACTAGGGCAATGACCATGAGCATCACACCAGTAGCTCTCAGCCTGTGGTGTGACAGAGTAGCTTTTATATGTAGTGCTGTACAAACTCTTGGCTATAGATCAATGTCACTGGGTGTACAGATCTCTGAAGATTAATATTGTGATCTTAATCCAGTGAGCACCAGATCATTTCCTGTGTTCCTCTGTCTAACTTACCAACACAGCTAGAATGCTCCTGGGTAACTGCAGCTGTACGACTATTTATAATTGTCATATTCTTTTTTTTTTGTTTAAAAGCAGTTGGCAAAGCCATAGGAGCAAAACAGCTTCCCAGATCAATTATCCCCCTTTTTTGGTAGAAAACATAGATGGAAAATGTAGCAGAGTTGTCTTTCTAAGATTCAATGACTTGAGAAGTGTAGGAACTGACAGACTGATTAAGAAGGAAAAATGCAAAATGGCTGACAAAAACAGGAAGGTAGAATTGTTGTCATTCTTACTATTATGTCACCATTAAGTGAGTAACTATACTGTTCTTTTGTGAGTTGGATGAACTTAAACACTAACAATTTTTTTGTTAAGAGTGTTTGTGCAATTCCATAGAACTATCTACTGTTAAATGCCCTTTCTCTGTAGACAAACATTGGTATTATATAGTAGGATCTGTTTGAACAGTTTAAGATGTACTAAGTAATGATATGTAATAAGAAAAACAACATACAGATTTTATAGTATAATTTGTTATTCACTATACCATTGTCACTAACAAGTCATGTGAGGAGAAATGGAAAGCCTTTAATATTAGGACGTCCAAATGAAGGAATCACAAGAGAAACCTGATAAACGCCGAAGTTTATAAGCCAAAGCATAATAAAACATGCTAAAAATCAATTTATCCAATTAAATATAACACTAAAGCTAATTAACTAATTAATTAACCAATTATAATTTAATTACATGAATTAATTACTTTTCTCAAAATCCTGACATATAGCATATACAAAACAGCTATTAACTGCCACACCACAATATGCACCTTAATTAAACGTGGGAAACTATCATTACTTATTGGAATCAATTATGTCTAATCTGTAGATCCCCAAGAAAAAATTCCATTTAAAATATATATATATATATATATATATATATATATATATATATATATATATATATATATATATATATTACATGGCTCTTACAATATAACAATTTTATCATTTCATTATATTTCCTCTAGCAAATGGCAAATTATAATACAATGTGGCTAAAAGGTTTGAAAATTATATTACTAGTTTATCTTATATGCACTGGGTGCGTTATTAACGAGAACCTTTTTTTATTAATCAGCATATGTAGCCATTTAAATGGCATGTGAGTTACAGTATATCAGAAATATAATACCTTTAGGAATCAGCAAATGGCTGTTCTAGCAACACACTATTAAATATATATGTGCGTGTAACAGATTACTTGTCTCTATTCTTGCAAGCTATACGCATTACATCTGCTGAAATATTCATATAACTAGGAAGATAACATATAGGAAGATGTTAGGTTGATTACACCAACATCCAAAAGTGTCACATTTAGGTTAGTCTGTAAGATCCCCTGTGTTTTATATAATAGCTGGCACTGGTTACGTATGCCAATATCCTAAAGTGGCACATTCAGATTAGTCTGTAAGATCCCCTGGGCTTTAATAGCTGCCACTGGTGACTTATGCCAATATCCTAAAGTGGCACATTCAAGTTAGTCTAAGGATTGCCAGGCTTCATATAATAGCTGCTACCACTGTTGACTTATGCCAATGTCCTAAAGTGTCACATTCTGGTTAGTCTGTAAGATCCCCTGGGCTTTATATAATAGCTGCCACTGGTGACATGCCAAAGTCCTAAAGTGTCACATTCAGGTTAGTCTGTAAGATCCCCTGTGCTTTATAAAATAGCTGCCACTGGTGACATGCCAATGTCCTAAAGTGTCACATTTAGGTTAGTCTGTAAGATCCCCCAGGCTTTATATAATAGCTGCTGCCTCTGGTAACATGTCAATGTCCTAAAGTGGCACATTCAGGATAGTCTGTAAGATCCCCTGGGCTTTATATAATAGCTGCCACAGTTGACTTATGCCAATGTCCTAAAGTGGCACATTCAGGTTAGTCTGTAAGATCCCCTGTGCTTTATATAATAGCTGCCACAGGTGATGTATGCCAATGTCCTAAAGTGGCACATTCAGGATAGTCTGTAAGATCCCCTGGGCTTTATATAATAGCTGCCACAGTTGACTTATGCCAATGTCCTAAAGTGGCACATTCAGGATAGTCTGTAAGATCCCCTGTGCTTTATATAATAGTTGCCACAGGTGATGTATGCCAATGTCCTAAAGTAGCACATTCAAGTTAGTCTGTAAGATCCCCTGGGCTTTATATAATAGCTGCCACAGTTGACTTATGCCAATGTCCTAAAGTGGCACATTCAGGTTAGTCTGTAAGATCCCCTGTGCTTTATATAATAGTTGCCACAGGTGATGTATGCCAATGTCCTAAAGTGTCACATTCAAGTTAGTCTGTAAGATCCCCTGGGCTTTATATAATAGCTGCCACAGTTGACTTATGCCAATGTCCTAAAGTGGCACATTCAGGTTAGTCTGTAAGATCCCCTGTGCTTTATATAATAGCTGCCACAGGTGATGTATGCCAATGTCCTAAAGTGGCACATTCAGGATAGTCTGTAAGATCCCCTGGGCTTTATATAATAGCTGCCACAGTTGACTTATGCCAATGTCCTAAAGTGGCACATTCAGGATAGTCTGTAAGATCCCCTGTGCTTTATATAATAGTTGCCACAGGTGATGTATGCCAATGTCCTAAAGTAGCACATTCAAGTTAGTCTGTAAGATCCCCTGGGCTTTATATAATAGCTGCCACAGTTGACTTATGCCAATGTCCTAAAGTGGCACATTCAGGTTAGTCTGTAAGATCCCCTGTGCTTTATATAATAGTTGCCACAGGTGATGTATGCCAATGTCCTAAAGTGTCACATTCAAGTTAGTCTGTAAGATCCCCTGGGCTTTATATAATAGCTGCCACAGTTGACTTATGCCAATGTCCTAAAGTGGCACATTCAGGTTAGTCTGTAAGATCCCCTGTGCTTTATATAATAGCTGCCACAGGTGACTTATGCTAATGCCCTAAAGTGGCACATTCAGGATAGTCTGTAAGATCCCCTGGGCCTTATATAATAGCTGTTATTGGTGACTTATGCCAATGTCCTAAAGTGATATATTCAAGTAAGATTCTAAATTTTGTTAAGTACTAAAAGTGTCCAACAAATAAATCAATTTGGATTTCCTTTGTAGCAACAATTTAGCCATATCTCCACCCTTTGCTAATAATAATATTAATAATAATGTATCTAAGATCAGTCACTGTATGTCATACAAAATGCCCAGCTACAGGCAGTTCTGCATCCCCTAATGTCAAGGCTGATCTAATACCGGCTCGATGGTTAGCCAATAGCCAAACGTCTTCACAGATCGTCATTATCCAATAGCCATACGTGTTCACAGATTGTCATTAGCCAATAGCCATATGTGTTCAGAGATCATCATTAGCGAATAGCCAAACATGTTCACTCATTGTCATTAGCCAATAGCTATACGTGTTAACAGATTGTCATTAGCCAATAGCTACGGTATATGTGTTCACAGATTATCATTAGCCAATAGCCATACGTGTTCACAGATTGTCATTAGCCAATAGCCATATGTGTTCAGAGATCATCATTAGCGAATAGCCAAACGTGTTCACTCATTGTCATTAGCCAATAGCTATACGTGTTCACAGATTGTCATTAGCCAATAGCTACGGTATATGTGTTCACAGATTATCATTAGCCAATAGCCATATGTGTTTACTGATTGTCATTAGCCAATAGCCATACATGTTCACTGATTGTCATTAGCCAATAGCTATACGTGTTCACAGATCATCATTAGCCAATAGCTACGGTATATGCGTTCACAGATTATAATTAGCCAATAGCCATATGTGTTCACTGATTGTCATTAGCCAATAGCCATACATGTTCACTGATTGTCATTAGCCAATAGCTATACGTGTTCACAGATCATCATTAGCCAATAGCTACGGTATATGCGTTCACAGATTATGATTAGCCAATAGCCATATGTGTTCACTGATTGTCATTAGCCAATAGCCATACGTGTTCACTGATTGTCATTAGCCAATAGCTATACGTGTTCACTGATTGTCATTAGCCAATAGCTACGGTATATGCGTTCACAGATTATCATTAGCCAATAGCCATATGTGTTCACTGATTGTCATTAGCCAATAGCCATACGTGTTCACTGATTGTCATTAGCCAATAGCTATACGTGTTCACTGATTGTCATTAGCCAATAGCTATACGTGTTCACTGATTGTCATTAGCCAATAGCTATACGTGTTCACAGATCATCATTAGCCAATAGCTATATGCGTTCACAGATTATCATTAGCCAATAGCTATACGTGTTCACTGATTGTCATTAGCCAATAGCTATACGTGTTCACTGATTGTCATTAGCCAATAGCTATACGTGTTCACTGATTGTCATTAGCCAATAGCTATACGTGTTCACTGATTGTCATTAGCCAATAGCTATATGTGTTCACAGATCATCGTTAGCCAATAGCTATATGCGTTCACAGATCATCGTTAGCCAATAGCTATATGCGTTCACAGATTATAATTAGCCAATAGCTATACTTGTTCACTGATTGTCATTAGCCAATAGCTATATGCGTTCACAGATTATCATTAGCCAATAGCTATATGCGTTCACAGATCATCATTAGCCAATAGCTATACGTGTTCACTGACTGTCATTAGCCAATAGCTATATGCGTTCACAGATCGTCATTAGCCAGTAGCTATACGTGTTCACAGATCGTCATTAGCCAATAGCTATATGCGTTCACAGATTATCATTAGCCAATAGCTATATGCGTTCACAGATCATCATTAGCCAATAGCTATATGCGTTCACAGATCATCATTAGCCAATAGCTATACGTGTTCACTGATTGTCATTAGCCAATAGCTATACGTGTTCACTGATTGTCATTAGCCAATAGCTATATGCGTTCACAGATCGTCATTAGCCAATAGCTATATGCGTTCACAGATTATCATTAGCCAATAGCTATATGCGTTCACAGATCATCATTAGCCAATAGCTATACATGTTCACTGATTGTCATTAGCCAATAGCTATACGTGTTCACTGATTGTCATTAGCCAATAGCTATACGTGTTCACAGATCATCATTAGCCAATAGCTATACGTGTTCACTGATTGTCATTAGCCAATAGCTATATGCGTTCACAGATCGTCATTAGCCAATAGCTATACGTGTTCACTGATTGTCATTAGCCAATAGCTATACATGTTCACTGATTGTCATTAACCAATAGCTATATGCGTTCACAGATTATCATTAGCCAATAGCTATACGTGTTCACTGATTGTCATTAGCCAATAGCTATACGTGTTCACTGATTGTCATTAGCCAATAGCTATACGTGTTCACTGATTGTCATTAGCCAATAGCTATACATGTTCACAGATCGTCATTAGCCAATAGCTATATGCGTTCACAGATTATCATTAGCCAATAGCTATACGCGTTCACAGATTATCATTAGCCAATAGCTATACGCGTTCACAGATTATCATTAGCCAATAGCAATACATGTTCACAGATTTTTATTTGTTTTATTTACATCCACTGCAATTACTTCATTTAGCAAACCAATAAGTAAGCATAGCCCAGGTTCTGAACCAAAAATGGTCCGGCTCCTAAGCTTTACATTCCTGCTTTTTAAATAAAGAGAACAAAGAAAAATTGATAAAAAGAGTAAATTAGAAAGTTGCTTAAAATTGCTGCTCTATCTGAATCATAAAGAAAAAATTTGTGTTCAGTGTCCCTTTATAGGATAACTGATTATACAACAATACGTCTACACGGGATAACTGATTATACAACAATACGTCTACACGGGATAACTGATTATACAATACATCTACACAGGATAACTGATTATACAACAATACGTCTACACAGGATAACTGATTATAAAACAATACGTCTACACGGGATAACTGATTATACAACAATACGTCTACACGGGATAACTGATTATACAACAATACTTCTACACGGGATAACTGATTATACAACAATACTTCTACACGGGATAACTGATTATACAACAATACATCTACACAGGATAACTGATTATACAACAATACGTCTACACGGGATAACTGATTATACAACAATACGTCTACACGGGATAACTGATTATACAACAATACGTCTACACGGGATAACTGATTATACAACAATACTTCTACACAGGATAACTGATTATACAACAATACTTCTACACGGGATAACTGATTATACAACAATACGTCTACACTGGATAACTGATTATACAACAATACGTCTACACGGGATAACTGATTATACAATACATCTACACAGGATAACTGATTATACAACAATACGTCTACACGGGATAACTGATTATACAATACATCTACACAGGATAACTGATTATACAACAATACGTCTACACGGGATAACTGATTATAAAACAATACGTCTACAAGGGATAACTGATTATACAACAATACTTCTACACGGGATAACTGATTATACAACAATACTTCTACACGGGATAACTGATTATACAACAATACGTCTACACGGGATAACTGATTATACAACAATACTTCTACACGGGATAACTGATTATACAACAATACTTCTACACGGGATAACTGATTATACAACAATACATCTACACAGGATAACTGATTATACAACAATACGTCTACACGGGATAACTGATTATACAACAATACGTCTATACGGAATAACTGATTATACAACAATACGTCTACACGGGATAACTGATTATACAACAGTACTTCTACACAGGATAACTGATTATACAACAATACTTCTACACGGGATAACTGATTATACAACAATACTTCTACACGGGATAACTGATTATACAACAATACTTCTACACAGGATAACTGATTATACAACAATACGTCTACACGGGATAACTGATTATACAACAATACTTCTACACAGGATAACTGATTATACAACAATACTTCTACACAGGATAACTGATTATACAACAATACTTCTACATGGGATAACTAATTATACAACAATACTTCTACACGGGATAACTGATTATACAACAATACTTCTACACGGGATAACTGATTATACAACAATACGTCTAAACGGGATAACTGATTATACAACAATACGTCTACACGGGATAACTGATTATACAACAATACGTCTACACGGGATAACTGATTATACAACAATACGTCTACACGGGATAACTGACTATACAACAATACTTCTACACGGGATAACTGATTATACAACAATACTTCTACACGGGATAACTGATTATACAACAATACTTCTACACGGGATAACTGATTATACAACAATACTTCTACATGGGATAACTGATTATACAACAATACTTCTACACGGGATAACTGATTATACAACAATACGTCTACACGGGATAACTGATTATACAATACATCTACACAGGATAACTGATTATACAACAATACGTCTACACGGGATAACTGATTATACAACAATACGTCTACACGGGATAACTGATTATACAACAATACGTCTACACGGGATAACTGATTATACAACAATACGTCTACACGGGATAACTGATTATACAACAATACTTCTACACGGGATAACTGATTATACAACAATACTTCTACATGGGATAACTGATTATACAACAATACTTCTACACGGGATAACTGATTATACAACAATACGTCTACACGGGATAACTGATTATACAATACATCTACACAGGATAACTGATTATACAACAATACGTCTACACGGGATAACTGATTATACAACAATACGTCTACACGGGATAACTGATTATACAACAATACGTCTACACGGGATAACTGATTATACAACAATACGTCTACACGGGATAACTGACTATACAATAATACTTCTACACGGGATAACTGATTATACAACAATACTTCTACACGGGATAACGATTATACAACAATACTTCTACACGGGATAACTGATTATACAACAATACTTCTACACAGGATAACTGATTATACAACAATACTTCTACACGGGATAACTGATTATACAACAATACGTCTACACGGGATAACTGATTATACAACAATACTTCTACACGGGATAACTGATTATACAACAATACGTCTACACGGTATAACTGATTAGACAACAATACGTCTACACGGGATAACTGACTATACAATAATACTTCTACACGGGATAACTGATTATACAACAATACTTCTACACGGGATAACGATTATACAACAATACTTCTACACGGGATAACTGATTATACAACAATACTTCTACACAGGATAACTGATTATACAACAATACGTCTACACGGGATAACTGATTATACAACAATACGTCTACACGGGATAACTGATTATACAATACATCTACACAGGATAACTGATTATACAACAATACGTCTACACGGGATAACTGATTATACAACAATACGTCTACACGGGATAAATGATTATACAACAATACGTCTACACGGGATAACTGATTATACAACAATACGTCTACACGGGATAACTGACTATACAATAATACTTCTACACGGGATAACTGATTATACAACAATACTTCTACACGGGATAACGATTATACAACAATACTTCTACACGGGATAACTGATTATACAACAATACTTCTACACGGGATAACTGATTATACAACAATACTTCTACATGGGATAACTGATTATACAACAATACTTCTACACGGGATAACTGATTATACAACAATACGTCTACACGGGATAACTGATTATACAACAATACTTCTACACGGGATAACTGATTATACAACAATACTTCTACACGGGATAACTGATTATACAACAATACGTCTACATGGGATAACTGATTATACAACAATACTTCTACACGGGATAACTGATTATACAACAATACGTCTACACGGGATAACTTATTATGCAACAATACTTCTACACGGGATAACTGATTATACAACAATACTTCTACACGGGATAACTGATTATACAACAATACGTCTACACGGGATAACTGATTATACAACAATACGTCTACACGGGATAACTGATTATACAACAATACTTCTACATGGGATAACTGATTATACAACAATACGTCTACACGGGATAAATGATTATACAACAATACTTCTACACGGTATAACTGATTATACAACAATACTTCTACACGGGATAACTGATTATACAACAATACTTCTACACGGGATAACTGATTATACAACAATACTTCTACACAGGATAACTGATTATACAACAATACGTGTACACGGGATAACTGATTATACAACAATACGTCTACACGGGATAACTAATTATACAACAATACTTCTACACGGGATAACTGATTATACAACAATACTTCTACACGGGATAACTGATTATACAACAATACGTCTACACGGGATAACTGATTATACAACAATACGTCTACACGGAATAACTGATTATACAACAATACTTCTACACGGTATAACTGATTATACAACAATACTTCTACACGGGATAACTGATTATACAACAATACGTCTACACGGGATAACTGATTATACAACAATACTTCTACATGGGATAACTGATTATACAACAATACTTCTACACGGGATAACTGATTATACAACAATACGTCTACACAGGATAACTGATTATACAACAATACTTCTACACGGTATAACTGATTATACAACAATACTTCTACACGGGATAACTGATTATACAACAATACTTCTACACGGGATAACTGATTATACAACAATACTTCTACACGGGATAACTGATTATACAACAATACGTCTACACCGGATAACTGATTATACAACAATACGTCTACACAGGATAACTGATTATACAACAATACGTCTACACGGGATAACTGATTATACAACAATACTTCTACACGGGATAACTGATTATACAACAATACTTCTACACGGGATAACTGATTATACAACAATACTTCTACACGGGATAACTGATTATACAACAATACTTCTACACAGGATAACTGATTATACAACAATACTTCTACACAGGATAACTGATTATACAACAATACTTCTACACGGGATAACTGATTATACAACAATACTTCTACACGGGATAACTGATTATACAACAATACTTCTACACAGGATAACTGATTATACAACAATACTTCTACACGGGATAACTGATTATACAACAATACTTCTACACGGGATAACTGATTATACAACAATACTTCTACATGGGATAACTGATTATACAACAAGACGTCTACACGGGATAACTGATTATACAACAATACTTCTACACGGGATAACTGATTATACAACAATACTTCTACACAGGATAACTGATTATACAACAAGACGTCTACACGGGATAACTGATTATACAACAATACTTCTACACGGGATAACTGATTATACAACAATACTTCTACACAGGATAACTGATTATACAACAATACTTCTACACGGGATAACTGATTATACAACAATACTTCTACACGGGATAACTGATTATACAACAATACTTCTACACGGGATAACTGATTATACAACAATACTTCTACATGGGATAACTGATTATACAACAAGACGTCTACACGGGATAACTGATTATACAACAATACTTCTACACGGGATAACTGATTATACAACAATTGGTCTACACGGGATAACTGATTATACAACAATACTTCTACACGGGATAACTGATTATACAACAATACGTCTACACGGGATAACTGATTATACAACAATACATCTACACGGGATAACTGATTATACAACAATACTTCTACACGGGATAACTGATTATACAACAATACTTCTACACGGGATAACTGATTATACAACAATACTTCTACACGGGATAACTGATTATACAACAATACGTCTACACGGGATAACTGATTATACAACAATACTTCTACACGGGATAACTGATTATACAACAATACTTCTACACGGGATAACTGATTATACAACAATACGTCTACACGGGATAACTGATTATACAACAATATTTCTACACAGGATAACTGATTATACAACAATACTTCTACACGGGATAACTGATTATACAACAATACATCTACACGGGATAACTGATTATACAACAATACATCTACACGGGATAACTGATTATACAACAATACGTCTACACGGAATAACTGATTATACAACAATACTTCTACACAGGATAACTGATTATACAACAATACATCTACACGGGATAACTGATTATACAACAATACGTCTACACGGGATAACTGATTATACAACAATACGTCTACACAGGATAACTGATTATACAACAATACGTCTACACGGGATAACTGATTATACAACAATACTTCTACACGGGATAACTGATTATACAACAATACTTCTACACGGGATAACTGATTATACAACAATACATCTACACGGGATAACTGATTATACAACAATACTTCTACACGGGATAACTGATTATACAACAATACTTCTACACGGGATAACTGATTATACAACAATACTTCTACACGGGATAACTGATTATACAACAATACTTCTACACGGGATAACTGATTATACAACAATACTTCTACACGGTATAACTGATTATACAACAATACTTCTACACAGGATAACTGATTATACAACAATACTTCTACACAGGATAACTGATTATACAACAATACTTCTACATGGGATAACTGATTATACAACAATACTTCTACACGGGATAACTGATTATACAACAATACTTCTACACGGGATAACTGATTATACAACAATACTTCTACACGGGATAACTGATTATACAACAATACATCTACACGGGATAACTGATTATACAACAATACTTCTATACGGGATAACTGATTATACAACAATACGTCTACACGGGATAACTGATTATACAACAATACTTCTACACGGGATAACTGATTATACAACAATACTTCTACACGGGATAACTGATTATACAACAATACTTCTACACGGGATAACTGATTATACAACAATACTTCTACACGGGATAACTGATTATACAACAATACGTCTACACGGGATAACTGATTATACAACAATACTTCTACACAGGATAACTGATTATACAACAATACATCTACACGGGATAACTGATTATACAACAATACATCTACACGGGATAACTGATTATACAACAATATGTCTACACGGGATAACTGATTATACAACAATACGTCTACACGGGATAACTGATTATACAACAATACGTCTACACGGGATAACTGATTATACAACAATACGTCTACACGGGATAACTGATTATACAACAATACTTCTACACGGGATAACTGATTATACAACAATACGTCTACACTGGATAACTGATTATACAACAATACTCTACACGGGATAACTGATTATACAACAATACGTCTACACGGGATAACTGATTATACAACAATACTTCTACACGGGATAACTGATTATACAACAATACTTCTACACGGGATAACTGATTATACAACAATACTTCTACACGGGATAACTGATTATACAACAATTCTTCTACACGGGATAACTGATTATACAACAATACTTCTACACGGGATAACTGATTATACAACAATACTTCTACACGGGATAACTGATTATACAACAATACGTCTACACGGGATAACTGATTATACAACAATACTTCTACACGGGATAACTGATTATACAACAATACTTCTACACGGGATAACTGATTATACAACAATACTTCTACACGGGATAACTGATTATACAACAATACGTCTACACAGGATAACTGATTATACAACAATACTTCTACACGGGATAACTGATTATACAACAATACTTCTACACGGGATAACTTATTATAAAACAATACTTCTACACTGGATAACTGATTATACAACAATACTTCTACACAGTATAACTGATTATACAACAATACTTCTACACGGGATAACTGATTATACAACAATACTTCTACACGGGATAACTGATTATACAACAATACTTCTACACGGGATAACTGATTATACAACAATACGTCTACACAGGATAACTGATTATACAACAATACTTCTACACGGGATAACTGATTATACAACAATACTTCTACACGGGATAACTTATTATAAAACAATACTTCTACACTGGATAACTGATTATACAACAATACTTCTACACAGTATAACTGATTATACAACAATACTTCTACACGGGATAACTGATTATACAACAATACTTCTACACGGGATAACTGATTATACAACAATACTTCTACACGGGATAACTGATTATACAACAATACTTCTACACGGGATAACTGATTATACAACAATACTTCTACACAGGATAACTGATTATACAACAATACTTCTACACGGGATAACTGATTATACAACAATACTTCTACACGGGATAACTGATTATACAACAATACTTCTACACGGGATAACTGGTTATACAACAATACGTCTACACGGGATAACTGATTATACAACAATACGTCTACACGGGATAACTGATTATACAACAATACTTCTACACGGGATAACTGATTATACAACAATGCATCTACACGGGATAACTGATTATACAACAATACTTCTACACGGGATAACTGATTATACAACAATACGTCTACACGGGATAACTGATTATACAACAATACGTCTACACGGGATAACTGATTATACAACAATACTTCTACATGGGATAACTGATTATACAACAATACATCTACACGGGATAACTGATTATACAACAATACTTCTACACGGGATAACTGATTATACAACAATACGTCTACACGGGATAACTGATTATATAACAATACATCTACACGGGATAACTGATTATACAACAAAACGTCTACACAGGATAACTGATTATACAACAATACTTCTACACGGGATAACTGATTATACAACAATACGTCTACACGGGATAACTGATTATACAACAATACTTCTACACGGGATAACTGATTATACAACAATACTTCTACACAGGATAACTGATTATACAACAATACTTCTACACGGGATAACTGATTATACAACAATACTTCTACACGGGATAACTGATTATACAACAATACGTCTACACGGGATAACTGATTATACAACAATACTTCTACACGGGATAACTGATTATACAACAATACTTCTACATGGGATAACTGATTATACAACAATACTTCTACACGGGATAACTGATTATACAACAATACTTCTACACGGGATAACTGATTATACAACAATACTTCTACACGGGATAACTGATTATACAACAATACTTCTACACGGGATAACTGATTATACAACAATACTTCTACATGGAATAACTGATTATACAACAATACTTCTACACGGGATAACTGATTATACAACAATACGTCTACACGGGATAACTGATTATACAACAATACGTCTACATGGGATAACTGATTATACAATACATCTACACGGGATAACTGATTATACAACAATACTTCTACACGGGATAACTGATTATACAATACATCTATACGGGATAACTGATTATACAACAATACTTCTACACGGGATAACTGATTATACAACAATACGTCTACTCGGGATAACTGATTATACAACAATACGTCTACATGGGATAACTGATTATACAACAATACGTCTACACGGGATAACTGATTATACAATACATCTAAACGGGATAACTGATTATACAACAATACTTCTACACGGGATAACTGATTATACAACAATACGTCTACACGGGATAACTGATTATACAACAATACGTCTACACGGGATAACTGATTATACAACAAAACGTCTACACGGGATAACTGATTATACAACAATACTTCTACACGGGATAACTGATTATACAACAATACGTCTACACGGGATAACTGTTTATACAACAATACTT
>NC_069504.1:21644637-21682137 GCF_027579735.1 Bombina bombina | reverse complement strand
TTAAGACTGTTTAAGGAAATGTTAATCAACAGTTCAGTTATATAGAGAAGAATCATTCGCGCACATTTAGAGCTGGAATAATTTGCAACTGCTATACAACCCCAATTCTGAAAAAGTTGGAACAGTATGAAAAATACAACAAAAAACAAAAAAAATAGTCATTTGAAAATTCAATTCACCCTGTACTATTATTAACTCATTATTTAATGTTTTACTTTGTAAATTTAATGTATTTTTGAAAATATAAACTTATTTCAAATCTGATGACTGCAGCACTTTTAAAAAAATTGGGACAGGGGCAATTTAGGACTAATAGGGATGTGACAAGTAGTGATGTCGCGAATTGTTTACCGGCGAATAGTTCCCGGCGAACATAGCATGATCGCGTTTGCCGCGGCGATCCGCCCCCTATTCGTCATCATTGAGTAAACTTTGACCCTGCATCTCACAGTCTGCAGACACATTTCAGCCAATCAGCAGCAGACACTCCCTCCCAGACCCTCCCAGCTCCTGGACAGCAGCCATTTTAGATTCATTCGGAAGCTGCATTCTTAGTGAGAGGAGGGATAGTGTAGCTGCTGCTGATTTTATAGGGAAATTGATAGCTAGGCTAGTGTATTCAGTGTCCACTACAGTCCTGAAGGACTCATCTGATCTCTGCTGTAAGGACAGCACTCCAAAAAGCCCTTTTTAGGGCTAGAACATCAGTCTTTTTTTTTTTTTTTTTTGCCTGTGTAATTTTGACTGTGAAACATCAGTCTGCTAGTGTAATCTAATAGCAGTTGCCTGTCTGCCAGCGTGTGAGCCAGGCTCACTTGCCAACTAGTGCCACCACTCATATCTGTTGTAACAGTAGTGTAAATTTAAAAAAAACAAAACTTTTTTGACTGTGAAACATCAGTCTGCTAGTGTAATCTAATTGCAGTTGCCTGCCTGCCAGCGTGTGTGCCAGGCCCACTTGCCAACTAGTGCCACCACTCATATCTGGTGTAACAGTAGTGTAAATTTAAAAAAAAAACTTTTTTGACTGTGAAACATCAGTCTGTTAGTGTAATCTAATTGCAGTTGCCTGCCTGCCAGCGTGTGTGCCAGGCCCACTTGCCCAGTGCCACCACTCATATCTGTTGTAAAAGTAGTGTAAATTTAAAAAAAAAAACTTTTTTGACTGTGAAACATCAGTCTGCTAGTGTAATCTAATAGCAGGTGCCTGCCTGCCAGCGTGTGTGCCAGGCCCACTTGCCAACTAGTGCCACCACTCATATCTGTTGTAACAGTAGTGTAAATTTTGTAAAAAAAAACTTTTTTGACTGTGAAACATCAGTCTGCTAGTGTAATCTAATTGCAGTTGCCTGCCTGCCAGCGTGTGTGCCAGGCCCACTTGCCAACTAATGCCACCACTCATATCTGTTGTAACAGTAGTGTAAATTTAAAAAAAAAAACTTTTTTGACTGTGAAACATCAGTCTGCTAGTGTAATCTAATAGCAGGTGCCTGCCTGCCAGCGTGTGTGCCAGGCCCACTTGCCAACTAGTGCCACCACTCATATCTGTTGTAACAGTAGTGTAAATTTTGTAAAAAAAAAACTTTTTTGACTGTGAAACATCAGTCTGCTAGTGTAATCTAATTGCAGTTGCCTGCCTGCCAGCGTGTGTGCTAGGCCCACTTGCTAAGTGCCACCACTCATATCTGTTGTAACAGTAGTGTAAATTTTGTAAAAAAAAACTTTTTTGACTGTGAAACATCAGTCTGCTAGTGTAATCTAATTGCAGTTGCCTGCCTACCAGCGTGTGTGCCAGGCCCACTTGCTAAGTGACACCACTCATATCTGTTGTAACAGTAGTGTAAATTTTTTTTTTTAAACTTTTTTGACTGTGAAACATCAGTCTGCTAGTGTAATCTAATTGCAGTTGCCTGTCTGCCAGCGTGTGTGCCAGGCCCACTTGCTAAGTGCCACCACTCATATCTGTTGTAACAGTAATGTAATTTTTTTTTAAAAAAACTTTTTTGACTGTGAAACATCAGTCTGCTAGTGTAATCTAATTGCAGTTGCCTGCCTGCCAGCGTGTGTGCCAGGCCCACTTGCCAACTAGTGCCACCACTCATATCTGTTGTAACAGTAGTGTAAATTTTTTTTAAAAACTTTTTTGACTGTGAAACATCAGTCTGCTAGTGTAATCTAATTGCAGTTGCCTGCCTGCTAGCGTGTGTGCCAGGCCCACTTGCCCAGTGCCACCACTCATATCTGGTGTAACAGTAGTGTAAATAATTTAAAAAAAACAACTTTTTTGACTGTGAAACATCAAATTTGATGCCAAATTTGCCCCAAATTTGAATTAGGAGGACCGACCAAGCATCTTTTTCCATCTCCCGGTTCCTAAAATCCATGCCATATACACCTCCCCCGATAGGGGGAGTAACAGGTATTAAACTGATCAGAATAGTACTACTTAACACACCACACACTATCTGGTGGCACAGTAGATTGCATGCGCAGTGCCCCAAATTTGAAGTAGGAGGACCGACCAAGCATCTTTTTCCATCTCCCGGTTCCTAAAATCCATGCCATATACACGTCCCCTGGCGCCGCAACTGCCTCTGGGAACCTTACTATGGGTCCCAGACCGCATGTCTTGTAATTCTCCGTCCGGGAAATTATATATCTATCAAATCTATCTATTTATCTATCAAATATATCTATCTATCGTATCTATCAAATGTATATTGCATCTATTGATCTATCTATCTAATCTATGTATCTATGTATCTATCAAATCTATCTATCTCATGGTTGTGCAAATGGACTGTTTGCGGTGCGTTAAATGGGGAGTTTGGTCTGTCACTGTGAAGCGTGCGTAACCCTTACACTACCTGATCGATACAACATCATACCTGATGTTTTAAAGCACATTATTCCAAACAATTTAGGAATGTTAGGTGATTTATGCCCTTTATGGATTAAAACCAGACTCTGCATCAACTATGTAATTTTCCATGGGAGTTTTGCCATGGATCCCCCTCCGGCATGCCACAGTCCAGGTGTTATTCCCCTTGAAACAACTTTTCCATCACTATTGTGGCCAGAAAGAGTCCCTGTGGGTTTTAAAATTTGCCTGCCTATTGAAGTCAATAGCGGTTCGCCCATTCGCGAACAGTTGCGGAAGTTCGAGTCCGCCGTTCGCGAATGGAAAATTTTCTGTTTGCGACATCACTAGTGACAAGTTGTAATAAGAAGGTGATAAGAAACAGGTGAGGCAATCGTGCAATCATAGTATATAAGGAGCCTCTAAAAAAGGCCCTTCAAGAGCGAGGATGGGTCAGGGCTCACCAATCTGCTAACAGATGCGTCAGCGAATAATCCAACACTTTGAGAACAAAACTCCCCAAAGACAAATCGGTAGGGTTTTGGGCATTTCACCTTCTACAGTGCACAATATAATTACAAGATTCAAGGAATACTGTTAAATCTCAGTGCGTAAAGGGCAAGGCCGAAAACCACTTCTGAATGTGCATGATCTCTGATCCCTCAGACGTCACTGTCTCAAAAAATGTAATGAGGCTGTAATGGATATCCTGACATGGCTAGGGAACACTTTGGTAAACCTTTGTCAGTCAACACCATTCACTGCTGCATTCACAGATGCAAGTTAAGGCTTTATTATGCAAAGAAGAAGCCAGACATCAACACTGTCCAGAAGCGCTGCCAACTTCTCTGGGCTCAGTCTCATCTGAGATGGACAGTAGCATTTTTCCAACGCGACATTTCAATTCGTTTTTGGAAAAAACAGCCATTGTGTTCTCTAGGGCAAAGAAGAAAAGGACCATCCAAGCTGTTATCAGCATCAGGCCCAAAAGCCATCATCTGTCATGGTATGGGGGTGTGTCAGTGCCCCTAGCATGGGTAACTTGCACATCTGTGAGGGCACCATTAATGCAGAAAGATATGTATACATTTTGGGGCAACATATGCTGCCATCCAGATGTTGTCATTTCCAGAGACATCTCTGCATTTCTAGCAGAACAACGCCAAACCTTTCTGCCCAGATTACAAAAGCATGGTTGTGTAAACTGAGAGTACTGGTGCTAGCATGGCCTGCCTGCAGTCCTGACCTGTCTCCGATTGAGAATGTGTGGTGCATTATGAAGCACAAAACAAGGCAAAGAAGGCCCCATACAGTTGTGCAGCTGAAGACTTGCTTAATGGATGAATGGGGGACGATTCCCGCTTGCTAAACTTAACCAACTGGTGTCTTCGGTGCCCAAACGCTTAATAAGTTGTTATTGAAATAAAAGGTGATGTTACACAGTGGTGAACACTCGACTGTCCCAACTTTTCTGGAGTGTGTTGCAGTCATCAACTTTGAAATGAGTAAAGTAAAACATCAAATAATGTTAATAATGTGTTTTCAATATAGTACAGGGTGAACTGCATTTTTAAATGACTTTTTTTCGGAATTGGGGTTGTAGTTTCATTGTAGAGAATAACAGAATAATAAATGTATCACTAGCGGGGGCCCTTTTATTCCAAGTGCTCAATCACAACTATTTATATCGCTGTGTTGTGTTCCTATTAATACAAATATTCACAATATCCCGCCCCTCCCCCTTCTCTTAATCATTTTATAATGATGAATAATGCATATTGCATTAAGTTCTAGCCACTGGTTAGAGTTTTGTTAGTACACAATAAAACAGTCTCATTTGCCTGTCAATATGTGTGTATGCAATAAATAATTCTGACTAGATGATACCAGTTTTGTCTCTCTTGCAGCTTCCTGAAACACAATGGAAAATTAGCACCCTCATATATATTATTAGTTGTAGACAAGGAAGTCAATTGGCCTGATATTGAAAAGCTCACCGGCCTGTGCAGTGAGATAGATGTGAGAGCTGTTCTGGGAGCCTAGTGATAGGCACATTAAGGGTCTCACAGTATGTGCCATCTATGTGAAACAATATACAAGTTATAGGTATATACAGATATATTTCACTGCATTCTCCAGTAACTCTCTTTGCTATGTGTATATTGAGCATAGGATTTCAGGTTGTTAAACAAGTCCTGCATTTATTGTAATGTTATTCCCAATGTCTTACTACTAATGTTTTGTTAATTGCCATGTGATGTTCAATCCTTATCAATACCTACTATTATTCTTAAAGGGACACTGAACCCAAATGTTTTCTTTCATGATTCAGATAGAGCAGACATTTTAAGCCACTTTCTAATTACTCTAATCATCAAATGTTCTTCATTCTCTTGGTATCTTTATTTGAAAAGCAAGAATGTAAGTTTAGAAGCCGACCCATTTTTGGTGAACAACCTGGGTTGTTCTTGCTGATTGATGGATAAATTCGCCCACCAATAAACAAGTGCTGTCCAGGTCTGAACCAAAAATTGGCTGGCTCCTTGGCTTAGATGTCTTCATTTTCCAATAAAGATAGCAAGAGAACGAAGAAAATTTGATAATAGGAGTAAATTAGAAAGTTGCTTAAAATTGCTGCTGTATCTGAATCCTGAAAGAAAAATTTGGGTTCAGTGTCCCTTTAAATTTATAGCTGTCGTATGCCATAGCTTCAACCTCCTCCAAATTGTGCTGTCTTGTTTATCTTAACTTATCTCACCCTGACCTGACCAGAATCTAACTTTTTAATTGGCCTTTTAAATTGTCTTTGACTTAGCAATCAACTAATTTAGTGGACCCAGTTAACTGCCCTACATATATACTTAAAGAGACATGAAACCCAAATTTTTTCTTTCACGTTTTTAGAAAGAGCATGCAATTTTAAAAGACTTTCTAATTTACTTCTATTATCTATTTTGCTTCATTATCTTGATATCCTTTGTTGAAAAGCATATCTAGATAGACTCAGTAGCTGCTGATTGGTGGCCTCGTGTTATTGGCTCACCCATGTGCATTGATATTTCTTCAAACAAACATCTAAAGAATGAAGCAAATTAGATAATAGAAGTAATTTGGAATTTTGTTTAAAATTGTATTGTCTACCCCGTTCCTGAGTTCTCTGTGGCGTATATCACTCTAATACCGAAGTCGGGGGAAGGATAGTCTATTGCTGGAATCTTACCGTCCGATCTCTCTATTAAATTCGGACTACAAGATCTTGACTAAATTGTTGGCCGAGAGGCTAAAATTTATATTACCCGACATCATCCACATAGACCAAATGGGATTTATGTATGCAAGATCATCAGTAGTAAATATTCGTAGAGTCCTGCAGGTTATCCAACATTTTTGGACTAGAAAGCGAGATGACTAAGTTAGAGACGGTACGGAGGCCTTCCTGCTGTCTCTTGACGCAGAGAAAGCCTTAGACCGAGTAGAATGGGATCATCTCTTTTACACCATGAGTAAGGCCAATTTTTCTGGTCCTTTTCTAGCATTTATAAAAAACCTGTATCATTCTCCTTTTGCTAATATACTTGTCAACAACATATTCTCTGCAAACATCCACTTACATAGGGGAACCAGACAAGGCTGCCCTTTATCGCCCCTTCTCTTTAATATTGCCCTTGAACCGCTAGCTATCAAACTAAGACATGCCTTCCCTGGCATTGATATGGCAGGACGCCCACAGCACTTAGCACTGTATGCGGACGACATGCTCTTGTTTATCCAAGACCCTCAAACACATATACCTCATATACTGGAGACTCTTACTGACTTCGGCCTATTTTCAGGCTACAAGGTTAATATGCACCAGGCACAAAAATTTCTGAAAAAATCGTGCCATATTTCAAGTTATCTACCCATTGTTAAAAACCCAAATTTCCCTGCGGGGTCAGAGACCCAGCCCTTCTTGGTTTGGGAGCAGAGAGGATTAAGATTGCTCAAACAATTATTAGACCCCCTCTCAAAAAATGTTGAAAATGTTGGTACCTTACAAAGGGAATATGAGCTACTGAAGACACATTTCTATGCTTTTCTGCAGCCGCGTCGCTATGTCAATACCTTGGTTAGGGGCGTGCCAGAATTCTGGGAGGGCTCCCCCTTCCGTATCACACAGGCATTGTATCAAATGGGTAAATTCTCTCTATCCGAAATATACCAGACACTCATACACCAACGTTCACAGAGCTTACAGGAATCGCTACGGGCGGGCTGGGTTCGGTAGGGAATTAGTGAAATTATGTGGGAGGAAATTCGGAGAGGCCTGGAAAGAACCAAGTCAGCCACGTTGTCCACTATGTTCAGGGAATCCCAGATACGCTTTCTCCATAAAGCCTACCTCACACCAAGAGCATTAGCAAAATGGGCACCCACTCGCTCTAATAAGTGTGTCAAATGTGCATTGGAGGCCCCTACTCTTTTACATTACGTGTGGGAATGCCCATCAGTTAGGCAATACTGGTGTAAAGTACTATTCTGGATTAACCAGTCCTTGCAGATACGACTTACTCTCCATCCGGAAGCTATCTTATTTTTACACTGGGAACCACAACACAAACAACATGATGCAGTACTGAGTTTGGTAACACTGATAGCTAGAAAATGTTTTCTGAAAAACTGGACGGTGAGGAGGGATCCTTCTTTTAAGGGCTTCAAGAGCTTACTGAGAACACAAATATTCACTGAACAGATGGATGTTAGGATGGATGTCCAGAATAGACTGGGCCTATTTCTGTGCAAGTGGCGTAGGCTCATACTTACTTTTGAGCTTGAGATACAAAGACTGATATTAATACCATTTAAAGACTCTGTCATCTTCATGGAGGGGGGCTGAGGGGTGAATGGGAACACTTATTTTAAGATGAAACTATCATGTGATGGGGGATCCATTCTGCCCTCCCCCTCGCCCTTCTGTGTGCCCTCGCCTTCATGATACCCTATACCCTCCTCTTCGGCCCCCTTTCCCCCTCCCCTCTATCCCTTCCTTCTTTTCTCTCTTTTTTTTTTTTTCTCTCCTTTCCTCGCCACCACGGGGCCTCACGGACGAAAAATTTATAGTTTGGTTAGTTAGATAGTTAGGTTTTTATTTTATTTTTCAGGTTGGAGATAGAAAGATTAGGTTCAGTATAGTTAGGTTTCAGTTTTTAATTGAAAAGTTAATGGAAAAATGGAATGTGGGGGAAGTGCAATCATGCCCAAGATAAATTTGACAATCAATATAGAGTCAAAATGCATGATTATGGGGGTTGTGCTGTGCATTCAACACCCTCTCTCCCCCCTGCACCTCATCCCATCTCATTACTGCAAATTTGCATTTCAACTCATGTCACTTTCCCTCTTGCTTATACTAGCTTCTGGTGACATTTCCCCTAATCCTGGTCCCCAACAACTTCCTAGTCATGGACATCCATGTGTACCTTTCCATAGACTCAGAAAACATAACTCTGGTAACCTTACTCACATTCCTCTTGTATCTTAAGCAACTACCCTCTTCACTTGTGTACTCTGGAACTCTCACTCTGTTTGCAACAAGCTCACTTCTATACATGACCTCTTCATCTCCTGCTCCCTCAACCTGGCTCTCTCCTATACAAACAGCATCCACTGCTGCACTGTCACATGGGGGTCGGTCTCCACTTCAGCCACACTCCTAGGTCTGGTAATAGACAAGGAGGTGGTGTAGGTATATTACTCTCTTCTCATTGCACCTTTCAACAAATACATCCTGTCTCTTCCCTCACATTTTACTCATTCGAAATCCACATTATTAGCTTATTCTCTCCCCTCTCTATACGTGTTGCAGTAATATACCACCCCCCTGGCTCCTCAACTCAATTTCTAGATCACTTTGCTGCCTTGTTACCTTATTTCCTTTCCTCAGACACCCCTGCCCTCATTCTTGGTGACTTCAACATCCCTCTTGACAATCCCACTGCCTCATCTGCAAAACAACTTCTGCAACTCACTTCCTCTTTCGGTTTGTCACAATGGACTGACTCTCCCACTCACAAAGACGGTAACTCCCTTGATCTGATCTTTAGCTATCGATGCACTATTTCAAACTTCACAAACTCCCCTTTTCCTCTTTCTGACCATCATCTCCTCACTTGCAACATCTCATCCCTCCCTACAACTCTCCCTCCTTCTACCCCTCACACCAAACTTTACAGAAGCATTATGTCATTAGATCAGCAACAGCTCGCTAGTTCTCTCGAACCTCTCCTCTCATCAATCTCCTCCTTTTCCTGCCCTGACCAATCTATCTGCCACTATAATTCCACCCTTACATCCGTCCTTGACAATCTGGCCCCTCCTACCATAGCTCGGAAATCACACACTCATCCTCAGCCCTCGCATACTCCTCTGACACGGTACCTACGCAGATGTTCCCATGCTGCTGAGTGGCACTGGAGAAAATTTTGGTGTTCAGCTGACTTTCTTCACTATAAGTTCATCTTTAACTATTACTACTCTGCCCTTAATCTTTATGAGCAACATTACTTCTCTACTCTTATATCTACTTTTTCTTCAAACCCAAAATATCTCTTCTCCGCCCACCCCGACCTGGTAATACAACTTCTCTGTCAATTTAATATTTTGTTAGTCACTTCAATAACAAAATTAATTCCATCAGAAAAGAAATCATCTATCAATTTTCTTCCTGTCTCTCACCCCCTAAAAAACTCACAATCAACAAAAAACTCTGCCCCTACATAGATCTGTGTTACACTAAGTGCCTATAAATACCCAGAGTGCACTACCACCAGCATTCAGATATTCTAGTACCTACATCACCCACAACCCTGCCCCTACATAGACCTGTGTTACATTAAGTGCCTATAAATACCCATAGTGCACTACCATCAGCATTCAGATATTCTGGTATCTACAGCACCCACACCCTGCCCCTACATAGATCTGTGTTACACTAAGTGCCTATAAATACCCATAGTGCACTAAAATCAGCATTCAGATATTCTGCTAACTACAGCACCCACACCTCTGCCCCTACATAGACCTGTGTTACACTAAGTGCCTATAAATACCCAGAGTGCACTACCATTAGCATTCAGTTATTCTGGTAACTACAACACCCACACTTCTGGCCCTACATAGACCTGTGTTACACTAAGTGCCTATAAATACCCATAGTGCACTACCATCAGCATTCAGATATTCTGGTAACTACAGCACCCACATCTCTGCCCCTACATAGATCTGTGTTACATTAAGTGCCTATAAATACCCATAGTGCACTACCATCAGCATTCAGATATTCTGGTATCTACAGCACCCACACCCTGCCACTACATAGATCTGTGTTACACTAAGTGCCTATAAATACCCATAGTGCACTACCATCAGTATTCAGATATTCTGGTAACTACAGCACCAACACCTATGCCCCTACAGAGATATGTGTTACATTAAGTGCCTATAAATACCCATAGTGCACTACCATCAGCATTCAGATATTCTAGTACCTACATCACCCACAATCCTGCCCCTACATAGACCTGTGTTACACTAAGTGCCTATAAATACCCATAGTGCACTACCATCAGCATTCAGATATTCTGGTAATTACAGCACCCACACCTCTGCACCCACATAGACATGTGTTACACTAAGTGCCTATAAATACCCATAGTGCACTAAAATCAGCATTCAGATATTCTGGTACCTACAGCACACACACCTCTGCCCCTACATAGATCTGTGTTACATTAAGTGCCTATAAATACCCATAGTGCACTACCATCAGCATTCAGATATTCTGGTACCTACATCACCCACACCTCTGCCCCTACAAAGATATGTGTTACACTAAGTGCCTATAAATACCCATAGTGCACTACCATCAGTATTCAGATATTCTGGTACCTACATCACCCACACCTCTTCCCCTACAGAGATATGTGTTACACTAAGTGCCTATAAATACCCATAGTGCACTACCATCAGTGTTCAGATATTCTAGTACCTACATCACTCACACCTCTGCCCCTACATAGATCTGTGTTACACTAAGTGCCTATAAATACCCATAGTGCACTACCATCAGCATTCAGATATTCTGGTACCTACAGCAGCCACACCTCCGCCCCTACATACACCTATGTTACACTAAGTACCTATAAATACCCATAGTGCACTACCATCAGCATTCAGATATTCTGGTAACTACAGCACCCACACCTTTGCCCCTACATAGATCTGTGTTACACTAAGTGCCTATAAATACCCATAGTGCACTACCATCAGTATTCAGATATTCTGGTACCTACAGCACCCACAACTCTGCCCCTACATAGATCTGTGTTACATTAAGTGCCTATAAATACCCATAGTGCACTACCATCAGCATTCAGATATTCTGGTACCTACATCACCCACACCTCTGCCCCTACAAAGATATGTGTTACACTAAGTGCCTATAAATACCCATAGTGCACTACCATCAGTATTCAGATATTCTGGTACCTACATCACCCACACCTCTTCCCCTACAGAGATATGTGTTACACTAAGTGCCTATAAATACCCATAGTGCACTACCATCAGTATTCAGATATTCTAGTACCTACATCACTCACAACTCTGCCCCTACATAGATCTGTGTTACACTAAGTGCCTATAAATACCCATAGTGCACTACCATCAGCATTCAGATATTCTGGTACCTACAGCAGCCACACCTCCGCCCCTACATAGACCTATGTTACACTAAGTACCTATAAATACCCATAGTGCACTACCATCAGCATTCAGATATTCTGGTACCTACAGCACCCACACCTCTGCCCCTACATAGACCTATGTTACACTAAGTGCCTATAAATACCCATAGTGCACTACCATCAACATTCAGATATTCTGGTACCTCTATAGCACCCACACCTCTGCCCCTACATAGATCTGTGTTACACTAAGTTGTTGCTCACAGAGGGGAACAGATGGGTCTTCTAGTATCTGCAAATTGGTTGAAGTTTTTATCTCAAGTAAACTCTAGCAATTGTTACACTTGGCCTGTTCTAAAAGAGTTTTTATTTCTGCACACCAACGAGAGTCAGCTAAGGCGAGCAATTGTTTTATTTCCTTGGCCCCTTTTAGAGTTACAGCTTTATCCCTGCGAGATAGGAACATCACATGGAGAGATAAAGGAAACTATGAAACGGATGAGACTTACAGCTCATTGAGTGCTGCGGTACAAATACAGATAGACGAGTTGCTATTCTTTATGAAGGACCTTTGCTTGTTATTTCTCATTGATTACCTTATACTTAGATTTTTATGTGTTTGCACAATATGAACTAAAGGAGAGAGCAGAGTGTTAGTTTATTAACTCAACTTTATTACAGGTAGAATTATTATGAATTTATCTGGATAGTTAATTGCCTCCCATGTATAATAGATTAAATTACTTGTTATTAGCTGCAATAATATTGATAAATCTGTTTTTCTATGTAAAGTGTAGCCCGGCCTTCCTGCCTTTATGTTCATTTTAGCTATGACATTCCTTTATCAGAAATCAGCAGAGGAGATTTCTAAACAAGAAACACATTTATAGAAACATGTAAATCACTCATGGCTGGGTTTAGCTTTCTTACTAAAGCATATATACCGGTATAAGAAGCTCAAGTATTGTCATTTGGTAGTAGCAGTGCAAACGCTTGTTCTGTTCTTACATACGGTTAGTGTTATTCCAGGACAACACCCCAACTCTAGGCAAGTAGCTATGTTAAAACTATGAAAGCGTCAGCAAGGTATGCACACCCGTAGGCGATCTATTGATAGATGGCAGTAGGTATGAAATCTCCAAGGACACCATGACTAGAACAAAACTTCACATTTTATAAATATTTATACGATACCAATGTTTTACATAAGGATTTTGCAATATTGTTCTTAAAAATGTCACAATTATCTGTAAATCTTCCATACAATAGTCTATAGTTTTATTTTATTTTATATATACTGCATTATTAAATAGATATAGGGGAGTATTTTCCTTATCTTTAGCACTGAGTGAGCTTTTTCTCTACAGTCTATTAAATCTTTTCTGGCTGTATCAAGTAGTATAGGTAGAAGTCTATCCAACCAACATGTACTAGGAGAAAAAGGTTGGACAGAACAATGCTAGAAAGAATACCAAAAAAATAATATAAAATTATATAAAAAAACAAACCTTTCTCAGTTTCTAAGATGATTATCATGGTCCTTATGACATATAGGATAGGAAAACAGCACACTCACAGCTCTGGGGCACGGAAACCATGCCAGGTCCTCCACAATCACAAATAAACATATAGATTCCAGCCTCCTATTTGTGAAAGGTATATTTATTTTCTCATTATTGGGTCCATATGAAAAGAAAAACAATGAGCATGCAATAGGACCTTAGTCATGTATATACATGACTAAGGGCCTATTGCAGGCTTGAAACATTGTTTTCTTTTCCTATGGACCCAATAATGAGAAAATAAATATACCTTTCATGAATTGGATGCTGGAATCTATTGGATAGATTACGAGTTTTGCGTTAATCTGAAAAAGCAGCGTTAACAGGTCCTAATGCTGCTTTTTCACTACCGCTGCTATTAAAATTCTTGCAGGTTTAGGGGCACCGCACACTTCTTTGGCCTTACCGCAAAACGACTTACGTAAACTTCGTAAACCCTTTTTTCTATGAGACTTCCATAGCGCCGGTATTACGAGTCTGTCCTTGGAGGCCAAAAAGTGAGTGGTACACCCTCTACCTCCAAGATTCCTAACGCATTCTAAAGTCAGTAGTTATGAGTTTTACACTACAATGCTGTAGCATAAAACTCATAACTAAAGTGCTAAAAAGTACACTGACACCCATGAACTACCTATTAACCCCTAAACCGAGGCCCTCCCACATCGCAAACACTATAATAAAATTATTAACCCCTAATCTGCCGCTCCGGACATCGCCTCCACTATAATAAACATATTAACCCCTAAACCGCCGCACTCCAGCCTTGCAAACACTAGTTAAATATTATTAACCCCTAATCTGCCACCCCTAACATCGCCGCCACCTACATTATACTTATTAACCCCTAATCTGCCGTCCCCAACGTCGCTGCCACTATATTAAATGTATTAACCCCTAAATCTAAGTCTAACCCTAACACCCCCTAACTTAAATATAATTTAAAGGGACAGTCAACCCCCGATACTTCATAACTCCATACCTTAGATCAGTAATAGAAGATGCAGCTGCACAGCATGTTGATGAGCTCTAAGGGTATGGAGTGATCACCCAAAATACAAACGTTTATTTCAGGTATATATGGCCGACAAACTCCTCCCCATTTTCCTTCGTCCCCTTCTCTAATCTTTTCCCTGCTCATTCCTGTTGAAAGGGTGAAATTGCTGATTTGATAATGCGCATGCACATTATCTTCTACCCGCTCGCAAACTCAAGCCGAAATCGTAAGTGCTATCCATTGCGCATGCGCGGTTCTCCGTGAACGCGTGTTAACCCCAACCGAGGATTGGATTATGATTGCAGGATTCAATCAAAAAGAAAGTTATTACGTAACAGTGGGGGGAGTTTTACAGCCATATCTACATGGAAAAAGCATATGTATTTTGAGTGATCACTCCATACCCTTAGAGCTCATCAACATGCGATGCGGTGCAGCTGTATCTTCTATTACTGATCTAAGGTATGGAGTTATGAAGTATCGGGTGTTGACTGTCCCTTTAAATAAATCTAAAAAAAATAACTATAATTAACTAAATTATTCCTATTTAAAACTTAGGGTTTATTTTTATTTTACAGCTAAGTTTGTATTTATTTTAACTAGGCAGAATAGTTACTAAATAGTTATTAACTATTTAATAACTACCTAGCTAAATCAAATACAAATGTACCTGTAAAATAAAACCTAACCTAAGTTACACTAACACCTAACACTACACTACAATTAAATAAATTAACTAAATTAAATACAATTAAATAAATTAAATTAAATTAGCTAAATCACAAAAAAACACTAAATTACAGAAAATAAAAAACAAATTACAGATCTTTAAACTAATTACACCTAATCTAAGAGCTATTAATAGCCCTTAAAAGGGCCTTTTGCGGGGCATTGCCCCAAAGTAATCAGCTCTTTTATCTGTAAAAAAGAAAATACAAACAACCCCCCCAACAGTAGAACCCACCACCCACACAATCAACCCCCCAAATAAAAGCCTAATTAAAAAAACCTAAGCTCCCCTTTACCCTGAAAAGGGCATTTAGCTCTTTTGCAGGCCCAAAGCCCTAACCTAAAAAATAAACCCACCCAATACACCCTTAAAAAAATCCTAACACTAACCCCCGAAGATTCACTTACCGGGAGAAGTCTTCATCCAAGCGGAAAGATGTCCTCAACGAAGCCGGCAGAAGTGGTCCTCCATATGGGCAGAAGTGGTCCTCCAGACGGGCAGAAGTCTTCATCCAGATGGCATCTTCTATCTTCATCCTTCCGGCACGGAGCGGGTCCATTTTCAAGACATCCGACGCGGATCATCCTCTTCAAGCGACGGCTTCTTCGTAATGAATATCTCTTTAACTGATGTCATCCAAGATGGCGTCCCTTATATTCCGATTGGCTGATACAATTCTATCAGCCAATTCGGAATTAAGGAAGAAAACATCCTATTGGCTGATGCAATCAGCCAATAGGAATGAGCTGGCATTCTATTGGCTGTTCCAATCAGCCAATAGAATGCAAGCTCAGTCCTATTGGCTGATTGGATCAGCCAATAGGATGGAAGTTCAATCCTATTGGCTGATTGCATCAGCCAATAGGATTTTTTCTAACTAAATTCCGATTGGCTGATAGAATTCTATCAGCCAATCGGAATCTAAGGGACGCCATCTTGAATTACGTCACTTAAAGAGATATTCATTACGAAGAAGCCGTCGTTTGAAGAGGATGCTCCGCGTCGGATATCTTGAAGATGGACCCGCTCCGCGCCAGAAGGATGAAGATAGAAGATGCCATCTGGATGAAGACTTCTGCCCGTCTGGAGGAACACTTCTGCCCTTCTGGAGGACCACTTCTTGCGGCTTCGTTGCGGACATCTTGCCCGGCTTGGATGAAGACTTCTCCCGGTAAGTGAATCTTCGGGGGTTAGTGTTAGGATTTTTTTAAGGGTGTATTGGGTGGGTTTATTTTTTAGGTTAGGGCTTTGGGCCTGCAAAAGAGCTAAATGCCCTTTTAAGGGCAATGCCCATCCAAACGCCCTTTTCAGGGCAATGGGGAGCTTAGGTTTTTTTATTTAGGGTTTTATTTGGGGGGTTGTTTGTGTGGTTGGTGGGTTTTACTGTTGGGGGGGTTGTTTGTATTTTTTATTACAGGTTAATGAGCTGATTACTTTGGGGCAATGCCCCGCAAAAGGCCCTTTTAAGGGCTATTGATAGTTTAGTTTAGGCTAGGGTCTTTTTATTTTGGTGGGGCTTTTTTTTATTTTGATAGGGCTCTTAGATTAGGTGTAATTAGTTTAAAGATCCGTAATTTGTTTTTTATTTTCTGTAATTTAGTGTTTGTTTTTTTGTGATTTAGCTAATTTGATTTATTTAATTGTATTTAATTTAGTTAATTTATTTAATTGTAGTGTAGTGTTAGGTGTTAGTGTAACTTAGGTTAGGTTTTATTTTACAGGTCAATTTGTATTTATTTTAGCTAGGTAGTTATTAAATAGTTAATAACTATTTAATAACTATTCTACCTAGTTAAAACAAATGCCTGTAAAATAAAAATAAACCGTAAGGTAGATACAATGTAGCTATTAGTTATATTGTAGCTAGCTTAGGGTTTATTTTATAGGTAAGTATTTAGTTTTAAATAGGAATAATAATAGGAATAATTTAGTTTAATTATATTTCAATTAGGGGGTGTTAGGGTTATGGTTAGACTTAGGTTTAGGGGTTAATACATTTAATATAGTGGCGGCGACGTTGGGGGCGGCAGATTAGGGGTTAATAAGTGTAGGTAGGTTGCAGCGACATTGGGGGCGGCAGATTAGGGGTTAATAAATATAATGTAGGTGACGGCGATATTGGGGGCAGCAGATTAGGGGTTCATTAGTATAATGTAGGTTGCGGCGATGTCCGGAGCGGCAGATTAGGGGTTAATAAGTATAATGTAGGTGTCAGTGATGTTGAGGGTCGCAGATTAGGGGTTAATAAGTGTAAGATTAGGGGTGTTTAGACTCGGGGTTCATGTTAGGGTGTTAGGTGTAAACATAAAATGTGTTTCCCCATAGGAATCAATGGGGCTGCGTTAAGGAGCTTTACGCTGCTTTTTTGCAGGTGTTTTTTTTTTCAGCCGGCTCTCCTCATTGATGTCTATGGGGAAATCGTGCACGAGCACGTACGACCAGCTCACCGCTCACTTAAGCAGCGCTGGTATTGAAGTGCGATATGGAGCTCAATTTTGCTCTACGCTCACTTCTTGCCTTTTAACGCCGGGTTTGTAAAAACCTGTAATACCAGCGCTGCAGGTAAGTGAGCGGTGAGAAAAAACTGCACGATAACACTGCACAGCTCAAAACGCAAAACTCGTAATCTGTCCGTATATGTTTATTTGTTATCATGGTCCTTATTCATACTATGGAACTGAATAATGTATTGAAATTTCCCTAAAGAGATACATAAATTGGCAGCAAAAACAAACATCACAGAAGAGAATGACGTATGAGAAGATGAAATACACATATGACAAAATTGATAATGATGTATTGTTATATTTTGAATGCCATGCACAGATTTCTCCTGCATTATAATACCATTATTATTATAATCTTTAGTTAGACACCAACAAACTACACATTCTGAACAACAAATCATAATCTTTATTTTTCAACAATGGTATATTGTGCAGGTTCTAGACCGTCCTATAACACATAGAAGGTTTCAGACATATATCTGTCCAACAAAATATAATGAATAGAGTAGAATGAACTTTTCTCTAGATGTAACTCCTCATGGATCGCAGCAATTTGTGCACAATACAGCTCCACCACCACGCTTCACATTTTAGCACTGCTTCCTACAGCTTTATTTCTAGATCACCTTAAAATGTTGGTTATTTTCTTTAATGATCAAGTCTCTGACATAATGGGGCCTAGTTATCAAGCCGTCAACCTCAAATACGCTGGAATTCCGCAGCGTATTTGTGGCGAGGCTGATTCGCCTTAGTTATCAAAGGCTAGAGACCGGCAAAAGTCGAATTTTGTGACGTAAACTTCGATCCCCCGGACTCAGTCCGACACAGATCGATTCTTACGTCACTCCAGATGTTCCGCACACAAGTACGGCACAATCTGACTACTTTTGCTAGTTATCAAAAAACTAGCAGGTACGCTCGGCACTTTTACGGCCCAGCATACCTGGTTTTCAAACCGCCACCCTGGAGGCGGCGGATCCCATAGGAATCAATGGGAGTCTGACCATAGCGAAAGTACAAGTTCGCTGCTGCCAGACATCCCATTGATTCCTATGGGAGATGTCTGCACCTAACACTCTAACATGTACCCCGAGTCTAAACACCACTAATCTGTCCCCCCTACACCGCCGCAACTAAATAAATGTATTACCCCCTAAACCGCCGCTCCAGGAGCCCACCGCAAGCTACTCTATACATATTAACCCCTAAACCGCCGCTCCCGGAGCCCACCGCAACTATAATAAATGTATTAACCCCTAAACCGCCGCTCCCGGAGCCCACCGCCACCTACATTATACCTAGTAACCCCTATCCTGCCCCCCCATACCGCCGCCCTCTATAATAAAGTTATTAACCCCTATCCTGCTGATCCCACACCTCGCCGCAACTAAATAAATAGTTTAACCCCTAAACCGCCGCTCCCTGAACCCGCCGCAACCTATATTAAATTTATTAACCCCTATCCTTCCCCCCTACACCGTCGCCACCTATAATAAATTTATTAACCCCTATCCTGCCCCCCACTACACCGCCGCCACTGTAATAAAATTATTAACCCCTAAACCTAAGTCTAACACCCTAACACCCCCCTAACTTAAATATTAATTAAATAAATCTAAATAATATTTCTCTTAACTAAGTTAACCCCTAAACCGCCGCTCCCTGAACCCGCCGCAACCTATATTAAATTTATTAACCCCTATCCTGCCCCCCCTACACCGTCGCCACCTATAATAAATTTATTAACCCCTATCCTGCCCCCACTACACCGCCGCCACTGTAATAAAATTATTAACCCCTAAACCTAAGTCTAACACCCTAACACCCCCCTAACTTAAATATTAATTAAATAAATCTAAATAATATTTCTCTTATTAACTAAGTTAATCCTATTTAAAACTAAATACTTACCTGTAAAATAAACCCTAATATAGCTACAATAGAAATAATAATTATATTGTAGCTATCTTAGGATTTATTTTTATTTTACAGGTAACTTTCAATTTATTTTTAAGAAAAAAGCATTTCTCCAAATTTGTTGCAAAGTTTTGCCCCAAATTTGTCGCACTAATAGATATAGAGATAAAAATTAAATAAATACACAACATAATATAGCTAACTTCCTTTTTATTTTTCTTTGAAAAATCTATTTGCACCGTGTTTAAGTCATGTAATACAAGTTCCACTCTCCACTTCGCACCAATTTTGACGCAACACTTTTAGCACCAATTTTGACGCAAACTCCTAAACAACCCACACACTAGTGAATTTTTCAACCACTTTTGATTGGAATATGCATAATCATCACATGATTTATGAGATCAGCCAATCTGATTCAAATATACATTTTAAACTATCACTAATGAATCAAATTGCTTGATACTTGTGTCATTGATCACTTATCAGAACTTGTAAGTGCCATTTGTTACATTGGGGGATATTTATCAAGCTGTCAACTATGTTGCATCCACCGGCATCAATACGCTCGCCTAACATCGCCAAACATCGCGGCTGCGGATCTCAATACGATCTCCATATTTATTAAAAAAAGCCATCAAAAACACGCACACCAAGTACGGGGCGATGAGCATCGGACTGTTGTTAACTAACAGTCATCGATGACGCTACTATTCGTGTTTTTCCCAACTTTATTTATACCATTTCACTAAATGCCGCCGCAATACTAAAATGTTTAACCCCTATCCTGCCACCGCCGCAACCTAAATAAAGTTATTAACCCCTATCCCGCCGCTCCCAGACATCGCCGCAACCTAAATAAAGTGATTAATCCCTATCTTGCCGCTCCCCAACATCGCTGCATCCTAAATCAATGTATTAACCCCTAAACCTCTGTCCCCCCACATCACCACCACTAACTAAACCTATTAACCCCTAAACCGTCAGCCCCCCACATCGCAAAAAACTAAATTAAGCTAGTAACCCCTAAACCTAACAACCCCCTAACTTTAAATTAAAATTGCAAGATCACTATCTTAATATAAATTAAAACTTACCTGTAGAATTAAAATAAACTATTTTTAAACTATTAATTAACCTACCCTATTATACTACAATTAAATTAAACTACCAATTAAATAAACTAAATTACATATTAAAAAAACCTAACCCCACTAAAATTATTTAAATATACTATTAAACATTATTAAAAGTACTACATTACAAAAACAAACACTAAGTTACAAATAAAAAAAAACACTAAATTATGATTTTTTTTTATCAAAAATATTTTTTTTTACACCTTATCTAATAGCCCTATCAAAATAAAAAATCCCCTCCAAAATAAAAAAAAAACCTAGCCTACAATAAACTACCAATTGCCCTTAAAATGGCCTTTTGTGGGGCATTGCCCCAAAGAAATCAGCTCTTTTACCTGTAAAAAAAAAATACAAACACCCCCCAACAGTAAAATCCACCACCTAACCAACCCCCCAAAAAAACTATCTAAAATAACCTAAGCAAATCATTCCCCTGAAAAGGGCATTTGTATTGGCATTACCCTTAAAAGGGCATTTAGCTCTTTTACATTGCCCAGACACTAATCTAAAAATAAAACCCACCCAAAAAAACCTTTAAAAAGCCTAACACTAACCCCCGACAATCCACTTTAAGTCCTGCTTAAAGGATCCATCCGGCAAAGTCATCATCCATGCGGCAAGAAGTCTTCATTCAGACGGCATCTTCTATCTTCATCCAACCGGTAAAGTCTTCATTCAGACGGCATTTTCTATCTTCATCCGGCGTGGAGCGGGTCCATCCTGAAGACATCCGGCACGGAACATCCTCTTCATACGGTCGCTGCCGTACACTGGAACTTGAAAGCAAGTGACGCAATCCAAGATGGCGTCCCTTGCATTCCTATTGGCTGAAAGATTTCAATCAAGATTTTTTTTTCAAAAGGGGACACGCATTTACAAAGCATGTATGAGAGTCGAACTAAGAGCAGACCTACATATTCTGCAGGAAAGTGTAGCTTCTGGCTGGCTTATCCCCCACTATTAACATTTGAAGAATATGTGCTTAATCTTAATAGGTAAAAGAATGAAGTCTAAATCCTATGCAGTGCACTAAAAGAGAGTCATTAAATTTGAGACCTCAAGTGCAATTGATCCATAAAAACAATTCACCCCTTAATCACCATGATCCAAAACCCTTAAACTTATTCTCAAATCTTAATCATGTCCCCCTAAACCGCCATGCACCCCAAACCCCCCAATGCAATTAACCCCTTATTTTGCAATAGCAGTGAGGATACTAGGTTTTCAGGTACTTGGAGTCGACCCTGATGTTACGTCACAAATTTCAACATTTGCCAATCTTGAGGCTTTGAGAACTAGGTCAGATCAATCTTGCAACAATTACGACGCGTAATTCCAGCGTATTTGCGGTTGACAGCTTGATAAATATCCCACATTGTGTATTATACTTTGAAAGTATGTATATGTGAAATTAGTATTAAAGATAAAAATTGATGCTGACATTAGGACACACAGTGTAATGTTTTAGACAATGATTTAAAAATTTAAATTGATGTTTGATTCAATATAATCTTAAACTGATAGCTCAAAGGAATAGCCCACCTAACATTAAACTGTCTTCAGTGTATTTCTTCCTTCTCTTGAATTTATTTTTCAGTAAGAAATGTCATCTTATATGCCAGCCCTTTATAACACCTGTGTAGGGGTATTTTTTAAAACTAGATTGCTATCAGGAGGGGTTACACAGGTACAGAGAGAAAACTGCCAGAGCTCTTAAAACATCAATTGACTGCAAATAAATACATACAGGTGAAACTCAAAAAATTTGAATATTGTGCAAAAGTTCATTTATTTCACTAGTGCAACTTAAAAGGTAAAAATAATATATGAGATAGACTCATTACATGCAAAGCAAGATAGTTCAAGCTGTGATTTGTCATAATTGTGATTATTATGGCTTACAGCTCATGAAAACCCCAAATCAACAATCTCAGAGAAATAGAATATTGTGAAAAGGTGCAATATTCTAGGCTCAAAGTGTCCCACTCTAATCAGCTAATTAAGCCATAACACATGCAAAGGGTTCCTGAGCCTTTAAATGGTCTCTCAGTCTGGTTCAGTAGGAATCACAATTATGGGAAAGACTGCTGACCTGACAGTTGTGCAGAAAACCATCATTGACACCCTCCATAAGGAGGGAAAGCCTCAAAAGGTAATTGCAAAAGAAGATGGAAGTTCCCAAAGTGTTGTATCAAAGCACATTAATAGAAAGTTATGTGGAAGGGAAAAGTGTGAAAGAAAAATATGCACAAGCAGCAGGGATGACTGCAGCCTGGAGAGGATTGTCAGGAAAAGGCCATTCAAAAGTGTTGGGGACTTTCACAAGGAGTGGACTGAGACTGGAGTCAACAAACAACGTCAGAAGCGTCTTACCTGGGCTAAAGAAAAACAGACCTGGTCTGTTGCTCAGTGGTCCAAAGTCCTCTTTTCTGATGAGAGCAAATTTTGCATCTCATTTGGAAACTAAGGACCCAGAGTATGGCGGAAGAATAGAGAGGCACACACTACATGCTTGAAGTCCAGTGTGAAATTTCCACAGTCTGTGTTGATTTGGGGAGCCATGTCATCTGCTGGTGTTGGTCCACTGTGCTTCATTAAGTCCAACGCAGCCGTCTACCAGGAGATTTATAAGCACTTCATGCTTCCTTCCGCAGACAAGCTCTATGGGGATGCTGATTTCATTTTCCAGCAGGACTTGGCACCTGCCCACACTGCCAAAAGCACCAAAACCTGGTTCAATAACCGTGGGATTATTGTGCTTGATTGACCTGAACCCCATAGAGAATCTATAGGGCATTGCCAAGAGAAAGATGAGAGATATGAGACCGAACAATGCTGAAGGCCGCTATTGAAGCATCCTGGTCTTCCATAACACCTCAGCAGTGCCACAGGCTGATAGCTTCCATGCCACGCCGCATTGAGGCAGTAAATGCTGCAAAAGGGGCCCAAACCAAGTACTGAGTACATACAGTATGCATGCTTATACTTTTCAGAGGTCTGATATTGTTCTATGTACAATCCTTGTTTTATTGATTGCATGTAATATTCTAATTTTCTGAGATTGTGGATTTGGGGTTTTCATGAGCTGTAAGCCATAATCATCACAATTATGACAAATCACAGCTTGAACTATCTTGCTTTGCATGTAATGAGTCTATCTCATATATTAGTTTCACCTTTTAAGTTGCATTAGTGAAATAAATTAACTTTTGCACGATATTCTAAATTTTCGAGTTTCACCTGTATGATACCCTGATGACATGTTATATTTGCAATTATTCCTGCTCAGAATAATAATAATTTTACACTGTATACATATAGTGGTATAAATAAACACAAGGACCACATTGTTTAGAAAAATAAAGTAATTTAGGGACATGTAAATATGTTTGCAAGCGATTTCTGACATAACACACACACACAACACATGAGATAAAAGCATATCATGACTTCTAGAAATACAAATACACATTCAGAAATAAATATAAAAATAATTGTTTGTTGAGGAATAAATCTATCTATTTCTTGGATATTAAAGGGACATGAAACCCAAATGTTTTCTTTCATGATTCAGATAGAGAACATAATTTTAAACAACTTTCTAATTTACTTCTATTATATAATTTGTTTCATTCTCTTGGTTTCATTTGCTGAAGGAGCAGCAATGCACTACTGGTTTCTAACTGAACACATGGGTGAGCCAATCACAATCAATATATATATGCAACTACCAATTAACAGCTAGAACCTAGGTTTTCTGCTGCTCCTGAGCTTGCCTGGATAAACCTTTCAGCAAAGGATAACAAGAGAAGGAAGCAAATTAAATAATAGAAGTAAATTGGAAAGTTGTTTAAAATTGTATTCTCTATCTGAATCATAAAAGAAAAATTTTGGGTTTCATGTCCCTTTAACAGATGAAAAACAAAAGATTAGCTTTAGATAAATTTGCTTGCTCATGGACAGTAATGAAATGGTATAAATAAAGTTGGGAAAACCCCAAATAACCATGACATTGATGACTGTTAGTTAACAGCAGTCCGATGCTCATCGTGCCGTACTTGACGCGTGTGTTATTAAAGTTTTTTTTATAAATAAGGGGATTGAATGTGGATCCGCGTCAGTGATGTCTGGTGAGCGTATTAACGCAGGCGAATGCACTGAATTTGATAAATATATCTCTTAGTCTGAACTTCAAATGAGTAGTAGATTTTTTTCGGCCAATTTTAAAAGTTATGACTATTTTCACTCTCCCTGTACCATGTGACACCCATCAGCCAATCACAAATGCATACACGTACCATGTGACAGCCATCAGCCAATCACAAATGCATACACGTACCATGTGACACCCATCAGCCAATCACAAATGCATACACGTACCATGTGACAGCCATCAGCCAATCACAAATGCATACATGTTTATTCTATGAATTCTTGCACATGCTCAGTAGGAGCTGGTGACTCAAAAAGTTTAAATATAAAAAGACTGTGCACATTTGGTAATTGAAGTAAATTGGAAAGTAATTTAAAATTGCATGCTCTATCTGAACAATAAAAGTTTAATTTTGACCTGAGTGTCCCTTTAAGAACAGTCCATCAACTCTTTACTGTTTAGGTTCACACCATCAAGAAGTCCAGACACTTCCACATGTACATTTGTTCCTTTGTTATCTCAAAGCATCTGTCGTCAATCTCACCCACCGCATTGTTTCATCTATTTTATACCTGTCGGTCATTTGTTTAATACAAACTGAACAGCAGAATATTGTGTCCTTATGTCAGAGAGTATTAATGAATGAGACAGCGGTCCATATAAATAAAACGCTTAGGCACATGAAATGATGTGCAATAACCTCTTTAATGAATTGTGTGTCCATTAATCAATTGGTTTTGGTTAAGTGTGAGTGGGTTTTATATCTGCTAAATGAGGGATACTGTGTTTCAAAACAGCAGAAGTCTGGTTCATTAAGGGATCTTTATTTAGGTTTATTATCCAGATCATATCAACTCCTAATCTGCACCTTGTGGATATAATGTAGATGTGCAATATACTCTAGGTAATCAGGATATTGTTTGCCATTACACAACAAATGCTGATGGCCTATTCAAGGATGTCATTAAATAAACATAACATTTATATTCCGTTATTGAAATTTGTTAGATAAAGCATAGAACGCGCAAATCAAGGCTCTTGTAAGTATAACGCTGAAAAAATGTAAGACTTTAATAATCATATTACAATTTTATTCCAAACCAAAAGCAAAGCGTACAGGCCTTGGATCCTCAGTATTCAGCAGCTGATAATACAGCTGTCATAACACAATGTTACTCAGTTTACTGAACCCCATCAGAACAAAAGGCTGAGTTCCCCTTCTGGGATTCAGTTCTGCAACATGAGTATTGCTGGTACTACTGCCCGCCAGGGACCCAGCTGAGCCATCCCAATCTCTTAGTAAGAGCAATTTTAGAGGGAGATTTTACTTCATTCCCGTTTTCCATATGAATGAACAGCATTTAATCATGTTAAGGTTGTCTTCTTTTTTTTTTTTGCATGAAAATCCAGTCCCCATTAAAATATACAAATTTAAAAAATTCTCTATAACTGTTGCTAATAACATCATCACCCCAATCCCGCATGCTCTGTGCCTTGGGGTCACACTTGACTCAGGTTTTTTATTTTCTCCTCACATCCAGTCTTTACTAATTCCTGCTTTTTCCACTTATAAACATCTCCAAAATTTAGCACTACCTCAAACAAGACATAGCTAAGATTTTAATCCACTATCTCATCATTTCCCTCCTAGACTATTGCATCTCCATTCTCTCTGGTCTCCCTAGCTTTTGTCTAGCTCGCTTACAATCCATGATAAATGCCTCTGCCAGGCTGATCTGCTTTACACGTCGTTTCTCATCTGCTGCACCTCTGTGCCAATCCCTTCACTGGCTTCCTCTAACCTCAGAATAAAACATAAAACCCTAACCCTAGTATTCAAGGCCCTCAATAACACTGCTATCTCCTATATCTCTGACCAAGGGGTAGATTTTTCATAGTGCGAGCGGACATGATACAGTGTAGTGTATCATGTCCGCTGCAAATCGATAAATCTGGACAGCATACGCAGTCGGCATTTATCATTGCACCAGCAGTTCTTGTGAACTTACAAAACCACACAAATTACTATCCAAAGTAATAAAGTAGCGCAAATTACACCCAATATCTTATATTAATAACAATAATTAAAACTGGATAATATAATATATATAAAACACTATCTAAAATATTGTATATATGTATATATAAAACACCCAATCTAATCCAGTTAAAACATATACAATAGGTGTATGTTTAAAGTGCCGCAATAATACACATCAACTAAAATCATCAAACAAAATAATGCATATTACACAAAAAAATTGATATATTGCACAAATACTTGTAAAATTCATGTGAAGTTCATACGCCAAACGCAGCCGAGTACTGAAAAGTCTTAGTTCCTTGAGTCCTGCAGCTTAACAGGGTATATCCAGGAACCCAATAACCTTTTCCTTTAGACTGCATTTTGTTATTGGGTTCCTGGATATACCCTGTTAAGAGAAGCTGCAGTGTTCTTAATTTTTGGCTGTACTAGCAACTGTTCTTCCTCCAAATCAATATCAGAAGAATCCTGCAAAGAAAAAGAGGGATGGGAAGAAAGAGAGACAGAAGATGCACTTCCAGAATCTGGATCTGATAGGAGGAGGAAAAAAACCCGTAGAACAGGAAGAAGAAAAACAAAGAAAATCGAAAAGAGCTCACAAGAAGGATTAGGTTTGACTGTTATCAATCTGTCAGATCTTGAGCTCAATCGGGAACATTTGAGTGTTCTCTCTAAGGGACTTGGGTTTGCACCAACTAATATTTTTTCTCCCTTTAAAACACTGATTGATATTAACAAATTGGTTAGAAAGTTGGCATTGAAACGATTTTTTCATCTTAATAAAGATATAAAGGATGATTTGGGGGTACAGCAACCATCTACTATATGTGATGAAACCATGGGTTACTTTGATTTCAGGGATAGTTGTGCATTGGAACAACTAAGAGATCTAGACAATAATGATGATTGTTTTTGTGATGATGAATGTCCAAGACCTGTGAAAAAGAGATCAGATTTTTATCCCACTAGTTTTAGAAGCTCTTGTTTAAATGTATTCCATAAAAAGGTGCAACAGGAAATTATAGAACTAGGTGAGATGAATAAAAGCAAGGGGTTTCATCACAATCTCTCTGTGAGGGAGAGGAAAGCAGTTGTTGAATTACAGGATAACCATGACATTGTCATCAGATCTTCGGATAAGGGTGGCAATGTTGTGGTTATGAAGAAGGAGGAATATTTTAAGGAAGCTCATAGGCAATTACAAGATGATACCACCTACAGAGGTCTAACATGTAATCCTATCCAAGATTACAGTTTTAAGATAAGGAGATTACTCCAACAGGCAGTGGCATTAAATGTTCTGACAGAAGAAGAGGTTGATTCTCTTATTACAGAACACCCAGTTGTGCCCATCTTTCATTTCTTACCCAAGATTCACAAGGACCCTGAAAGACCACCAGAAGGCCTATTATTTCCGGAATTGGCTCACTTTTTGAGCCACTTTCGGAATGGATAGACAATATTTTGCAACCGCTGGTAAAGAATCTGAGTAGTTATCTCAGAGATTCAGGGCACTTGTTATCTATATTGAATAATGTTAGATGGAAGGATGGGTACAAATGGGTGGTCATTGATGCAACGTCACTTTATTCGAGCATACCCCATACTTTGGGCATAGCTGCTATAAAATTCTTCTTTTTATCGAGATACTAATTTCTCTGCAGAGTTTAAATTATTTCTTTGTGATCTGGTTGAGTTCCTGCTGAAACATAATTTCTTTATGTTTGATGGTGCATATTATTTGCAAATATGTGGCACTGCGATGGTGGCAAAGTTTGCCCCCTCGTTTGCTAATTTATACATTGGCTGGTGGGAACTCAACTACATATATGGAGATATGAACCCATTTTGTGCTAACATTGTACAATACAACAGATTTATTGATGACTTGATCTTTATTGTGGAAAAACCTTTTGAGTTTGAGCCTTTTTTGAAATATGTTAACAATAACTATTTAGGGCTAAAATTCACAGAAGAACTAATGAATGATAAAGTTAATTTTTTTGATTTGGAGTTGATGGGTTCAGCTGCGCAGGGTTCAATTGTGACCGATACTTTTAGAAAACTCACTGCGGGTAACACAATCCTGCATGCTGTTTCGTGTCACCCAGCTGACTTGATCAAATCAATTCCAAGAAGCAAGCTTCTAAGATTAAGGAGAAATACTAATTCAGAATTACGTTTTAAGATACAAGCTGGTAAACTGATTGAGAGATTAAAAAACAGAGGTTATGATGAATTAAGAATGTTGCAGGATCTTGAGGAGATTAAGAGAATGGATTTCAAGGTTAAGAAAAATAAGGAAAGGAATTGGAATTTGGTGGGGGGAAGCAATCCGTTGTCTTCTCCACTGAATATTCAATCCAGTTTAATCAGGTCTGTAATATAATCAAAAGGAACTTAGATGTTTTGAAACGTGATGCTATCTTAGCTCCTGTGATTGAAAATATCAAATTTGTTTAAAAAAAGCCACCAACTTTTGCAAATAGGTTGTCATCAAGCCTGGTATTTCGAAAGAACAGTAGTGCTGGTGTTGATTGGATTAGGAAGAAGGGTACTTTTAAATGTGGAATCAGTAATTGTGGTACATGTGATTATATATCAAAAGGTGAATCCTTTGAGAGTACTGCCACAGGCAAAGAGTACAAGATTAAGCACTATGTATACTGTAGCACAGAGTACTTGGTGTATCTCTTAGAATGCTCAATTTGCCATGAACAATATTTAGGTCAAACCACTCGTAGCCTGAGGAAACGAATAGGGGAGCATAAAAGGGATATTAAGAATTACAACAAGGACTCTTGTGTCACAAGACACTTTGGCCCCTATTTAAGATCAAGTCCGCAAGACCTCACTGAATGCGGAGAGCAATACGCTCTCCGCATTCAGCATTGCACCAGCAACGGCACCCCCTGCAGACTCGTGGCCAATCGGCCTGTCAGGGTACAGGTAAATGACATATATATATATATATATATATATATATATATATGTATATGTATGTATGTCAATAGGATGTCTCCAAAGGCTTTGCCACTAAAGCATTTGCTCTTTAGTTGGAAGTGCAAAAATTCAAAGCACTCTTTGCCTCATGCTGTGGTGAGAGAGACGCTGAGTCTGTAATCAGCCATGGAAACGCTGGTCAAAATCAGAGGGAAATGGTAATTAGCACAAGCTTGTTAATTGCCCCTAAACATCAAATACACGTCTGTATTGCTAGCTAAACAGAAAATATGTTGTATTGTGACTTTTACAACTACTTGTAAAATGATCTATACTGTTTATGAAGTTTCCATGTACAAGAAACAGACAAAGTGGCATTTGAAATTCCCTTTATGATCTGCTGGATTTTGTATGGTTTTGAACACATGAATATATATATATGTGGGAGAGGAATTAAAATCTTGTAATAAATTAAAAGGCAATTGCAATAAACCCATTGTTAAAAGACAGCAGAGAAATTAATACATGTGTGTGTATATATACATGTACATATATTCAGACAACATATTATATTAAATAAATAATTGCTGTATTGAATAATAACTACATTAATAATGTTGCAAATAGACATATGAATGCTTAAATCATTTCTAACAATTATTTCCCTTTCTATTGCAGGCATCAATTCATATATGCAGAAATTGTAAAATGTGAAGCATGCTGTACTTACATGAATGCAATGTTAGGATTTAAATATTATTAATTCAGAATAATTGGCAGTATAAATTGTTTTATTATAATATAATGGTGTTAAGGGCATACTGTGTTTCATGGCAAAATAATCAGAATAAATATTGTGACCTAGCCCAATGCATACAATACATATAACTTATTAATGTAAGGAAATTATGGCATTTAGTACACATTTTAAAGAAATATTTTCTTTCAATGTGGGGTAGTAAAAATGTATTGCCGTGTTTGTTTGTCATGCTACATGTATTGCTGTGTCTGTTTGTAATGCTGCCACCCGATGGACAAGGTACGGTGTTGCGACACAGGTATTACAGCCAGGAGATGATTGGCTGTTAAAGAATGCACCTCCTTGGCAACCTGCATTCACAGGGTGAACCAATCAGAAGGGTCATCAATGATTATATATAATAGGAGTAGTGAATGCACAAGGGACAGTTGTCTGAAACTTGCTGAGGCTAGTGATCTGATTTTGGCTGCCATCCTTGGGAACTAAGCAAGGAGCTGAAAACTTTACCTTGATACATGCAATAACTTTCCTTCGAATGAGATGACCTAGAGACCGCTACGAATTGGTTCAATTTGGTGATGTATAATTGTTCTAAATTTCTTTTAAATTTGAAACAAGGGTTACTGGCGAGAACACAGTCAATTTGTATTTAATAGAGTTAAAAAGCAGTTTATATTTTAGCTTATTTTCAGCCTGTATATGGTTAAACTAATCCTAACTTTTAAGTTGTTTATCTGTGCAAATATATAGTTATAACTCAGAATTGGGTTCTTACATAAATAATATATATAACTTCTAGTGTTTAAATTAGAGTATATTGACTGTCCTACTGTTTAGAATAGTGCCAGTCTGAATGTTTAGTGGTTTATATTTAGGCTCATTGTGTTAACTGAATGAAATTCAATTGTGAGTAAGGCTGGTTTTAAAGATAAATTTGCATAGCATATTTTAAATAGTTTTTGTTTTAACGCATATCATATTGACTCCTATTTTGATCCTTACAATTACAAATATATATATATCAACGTGTTCATAGTTATTTACTAATAATAAAGAATTCAGATATTTAGATTAATTTTATTGTCTTAAAAAATGTAGGTTTGATTGTGGGTTTAGTTTAAAGAAAGATAGTTAAATATATCAGTTATAACCCTGCTATATACTCACATATTATTTGGAGAGTACTACTAAGATTTTTATAAATATACTGACAGGCCGCCAGCAGGGGGGTGTCAATCAACCCGATCATACTCCATCGGGTTGATTTCCGGCGATTCCTGTCCGCCTGCTCAGAGCAGGCGGACAGGGTTATGGAGCAGCGGTCAGAGACTGCTGTTTCACACGGGCCCACAAGCTCGCTACGGAGCTTGTTAAATGGGCCCCTTTAACTGTCTTCACTTTCTAAATGAACCAAGGATAGGGGTAAAGATAATTGATTTGGCTAAATTGCCACCCAGATGTGGAAATAGAAATAAATCATAATGAAGAAAGAACTTTATTGGATATGTATGCTGAAAACAAAAATGCCCCAGGTTATGAATAAAGAGTGGATATGAGTTATTTTGTAGATTGAATTTAATTCTGTTAATTTTGACTCCCTTGATATTGGAGAATATTAATGGATTGTGCTCATACCTGGTGTGTTTAGTGAACTCATATATCCAGTAGTTAAAGTGAGACAACGAGTATAAGGCTTTGCTGTTTTTTACAGCTATATTTATATTGATATTTATTTTTTGTGAGTGCAATATTTACACTTACATTCATATTTATACCCTTGCACACTGTGGGTATTAAATAAATAAATAAAAAGGTTTGGTGTATATGGTAATAATGTGTGTTCTCTTCAATTTAATATTTTCCTATTTTGGAAGCTAATGTGGGTTGTGGATTATTAAGATCATGTAAAGAGAGTAGAAAAAGTTTTATACTTTTGGATAAATCTACATAAACCCACATGATCTCCTAAAATGGGATTTACTTGACATCTATGTATAGGTATATATTTTTTATAAGAATGTACATATTATATATATATATATATATATATATATATATATATATATATACTCCAAACTGCCGAATAAATAATTTGTTGTGTTTAAATCGAGTGAGTGCTTATCCTTATCCAGATTATATATATATATATATATATATATATATATATATATATATATATATGCTTTTTCTTTGGACACATTGTAACCTGTTTGATAGAATTTATAATTAATATAACTATTATTTTGAATTAGATTAATTTAATTCTGATAATATATGTGTCCCTTTAAGAAGATCGCTTTTTCTTAAGTACAACTGAGACTTAGGTCTCATTCATGGTTTTTAATTTATGTGTTTTTTTGAATGAAGAAACATTGTTCCCTCTCTTACGGGTATGAATATGTATTGATGGTGTTAAGCTGTTGAATATAAAGTGAACTGAAGGCCAATAAAAGGGTGGACCAATGGGTGCTTGTACTATCCTATGATTAAGAGCCAACAGGCATGAAACGCGTAAGGATGTCTTGTGTTTTGTCCTTCTATTTTTGGAGCGTGCTATTTTAATGGTTTTAATAAAATCTGGATTTTAAATTTCCCCTGAGTGCTGCTTATCGCGGTTTTCTTGATTAAAAAAAGGTGAACCAAGCACAAGATAAGTACATTAAAATAAAGTGTTACACTCATATATACACTATCTGATAAAAAATATTCATATAAATATTACGTTTTTTTAAAAGGCTTAAAATGTATATAATATATGACAAGGTGTTTGACTGGAGAGGGCTATTATTTATATATATCAGACTACCAGACATGTCAGGCTATTAGATCACAGAATTTGCTCAAACACCAAGGACCGTGACAAACACCTCATCACACTGTCCCAATCATTCAGAGAAAAAGTTTACAAATCAAGGGTTATAAACAAACAAATTAACTCTGCCCTCAATACCCCACATGAACACTTGCTACAATACAGGGAGAAGAAAAACATATTGCATATCCCTTTAGTAGTCAAATATAAGGCTGCTGTAGAAGGAATACGAAAAATCATAAAAGACTTACAGTCACTACTCTTAGAGGATCCCACACTCAAAAAAATCTTTCCAAAACCCCCTATCCTGGCACTCAGACAACCACCCAACCTAAAACAGAAACTGGTGCACAGAAAGCTACCCCTTGATAAAAAGAACACCCGGAATGGAACCAAGCGCTGAAACAAAGCTCTCTGCAAACTATGTCAACACATTTGTGAAAGTAGCACAGCTAATTACAAGAGCAAATCCTATAACATTAAAGGGGCATATTCATAAATATCTGCAAATGTGGTATACATGATACATTGCACTGCATGTGAAGTGGGATGTTACATTGGAGGAACAAGCCAAAAACTGCACAAAATACTGTACCCCTGTTGGTTACCATTTCACTCCATTCAAAACCTCAAAATCAAGATTCTCAGAAGCAACTTCAAAAACACCATGAAAAGAAAAACCTTTGAAATGAAAATGATAATGCACTTCAATTTGTTAAATTCTGGACTAAATGTGGTTTCTTAACCAATAATCAAATTTTTTGTAATGTACTTTTCATATACTGTAGTCAATTACATTGTATATTCCACACTCTCTATGCATAGGTACGCAGGTAAGCCTATGTCCAAACTTTTGTCATTATTATTTTAACCCTTCACTGGTCACTGTATGCCACTGTCTCCTTAACCCCCCTCATGATTTTTATGACACCCCCTCCCCCCTGCAATCAGACCTCTATAACACTTTCTGTCTTTTTAGCCTGTGTTTTAAGATATAATCTGTAAATTCCATCAAATTGGTCAATATTGCTTCGAACTTGAAAAAGGAGGACATTCTTCCGAAAGCTTGTCAACCTATAAATGTATAGTTAATCCAATGAAAAAGTATAATTGCTCAATGCAATACTCTTGTTATGTGTCTATATGTATTCATAGAATACAAAATACAGAGATGGCGCTCTGATAGAAAGGATAGTTACTTTGAAAGTGCTATCAGCACAATGAAGGATTCCAGGCAGCAGGGTATAAAATAAAAACAAACTTTATTCCAAAAGTTAAAAAGGACAAAGCCAAGATGTCCTATACAGAGCCAGCAGTGACTCTAAAAATCAGGCAAGTGAGCTGATCCCCATGCAGACATGTTTCGTGCACCAGGTGCACTTGTTCACTGCTTACCTGGGGATAAGCCCATCTGCCCCTTTAAGGCTGAGCTAAATCATGACATCACAATAGTTAAATACCTGATTGGATACCTATATCTACAGGACAGGCAAACATATTTCTCAACAGTTCAGAAAGTAGAGATTAGCAGTGGATAAAATCCTATAGTCATTTAAATGTTTATCCTCTACCTGTTTTTCTAAGGGAAACATTTATGAGTTACTAAAAACATAACATTTCAGCGTAGTGTAAATTATTTACAAATAAAACATACAAAGAGCGCAGCTTATGATACAATCACTACAAAATAAACAAGATAGATTTAAAGTGAAAACAATATATAAGTGCTGCATCTTAATGCCAATTTAATTTGTAATTTTTAAATTCTTGTTTTGGAAGACACAACTCTCAATGGCCTATGCTCATGTTATAAACTTAAGTAAACACATCTAGATCACGTCTGATGTTTAACCCCTCAGGTTCGCTAGTTTGTAATCTAAACATCCAGAAAATCTCCTTTTTGTTCAACAGTGTTTCTCTATTACCTCCTCTCTTCCATCTAGTGACATGGTCAATTGCCTGTATTTTAAGAGAAGAAACATCTGAATTGTGTTTTGTTTTAAAATGTCTTGACACAGGTGTGTCACTATCTTCATCTTCAATAGACCTAAGGTGTTGCAAAAACCTGTCTTTTAGGGACCTTTTGGTTTTCCCTGTATACTGAATTTTACAAAGATCACAGGTAAGAAGATAGACGACATGTGTTGTAGCACAGTTAAAAAAAATCTAATATCATACTCCATATTAGTTGTGCTGGATACAAATTTGTCGCCTTCATGTACAAAACTACATGTTTTGCATATGGGACGACGGGATTTAAAGCATCCCTTCTGTTTCAGCCAACATTTGTTTTTTATAGGTTTTATATCTGAAGGCGACAAATACCATCTTGATATCCGCGCTGTTTGAATCTGTTAGTACCCTCACTAGCCTGGCGCTGATATTCACCTTCTTGGGTACAGTTTCTCTTAATGCGGATATATTCCCCTTTAGGTATCCCCCTCAGTACATGACGAGGATGACAAGATTCAAATTTTAGCAGGGTGTTACCCGCAGTTTCCTTTCTGTACATTTTGGTTTGGATGAGAGACCCAACTTCTCCACCCTGGACAGTGAGGTCCAGAAAATCCACACTACTTTGACTGTGTGTACCAGTAAATTCAATGCCTTGCTGGTTACAATTAAGATATTGACAGAAAAGATCTGCCCTGGTAGCATCACAGTCCAGGATGAAGAACAGATCATCAATATAGCGATGATATTGAATTATGTACCAGTAAATTCAATGCCTTGCTGGTTACAATTAAGATATTGACAGAAAAGATCTTCCCTGGTAGCTGATGTCATGATTTAGCTCAGCCTTAAAGGGGCGGATGGGCTGATCCCCAGGTAAGCAGTGAACAAGTGCACCTGGTGCACGAAACATGTCTGCATGGGGATCTGCTTACTTGCCTGATTGCTAGAGTCACTGCTGGCTCTGTATAGGACATCCTGGCTTTGTCCTTTTTAACTTTTGGAATAAAATTCATTTTTATTTTATACCCTGCTGCCTGGAATCCTTCATTGTGCTGATAGCACTTTCAAAGTAACTATCCTTTCTATCAGAGCGCCATTTCTGTATCTTGTATTCTATCACCGTTTGGGGCGTGTGTGGCAGACACGCCTGAAGTGGCAGCCTTTCTGGTTGGATTACAACAGGGGTGTGTGTCCCGCCCACTCTCCATTGTGCCGGGCTCCGTGCACTACACATAACTGCGGGAGGAGCGCAGACAACACAGTGAACCGTCTATACTTTGTATATGTATTCATATGTATTTATGTGTAAATATGTGTATATATGTCTGTAAATACATAAATACACATATAAATACATAAATACATCTGTATACACATATAAGTGTATATATATATATATATATATATATATATATATATATATATATAGTAACCTGTACAGCCTGTGATAAGCAGTACATAGAGTACACCTCCCGTGAGACTAGGATTAGGATTAAAGAACATCTATATGATATTGATAAAAATAGGCCTACAACAGGAGTTTCAAAACATTTTATATTTGAGCATCAGGGAGATGTTAGAACATTCAGTTGGATGATTATTGATCTAATAAACAGGAAACCCAGGGGAGGCAATAGGATACAGGATCTCTTCAGAAAAGAAGCATACTGGATTTTCACACTAAGAACGAGTAGACCTAATGGTTTAAACATAGTTGGGGATATCATTAACTTTTGCCAATAATCTAGAATAGTGAGCCAATATTTTCAATTTACCCCCTTAGAGATATAAGTTTAACTTTATGTGATACTCCAGTATTCAATAACAATATGTATACCCGACATGTCTGGATTAATTTGCTCTTAAATATGTGGTAATATATGTAAATTAACATTGAAGAATACATATGTGTAATGAGATTTGAATTGCATACACTCCTGGTTAAGGTGACTGATGTACAGAAATGAGGATGGTCTGCTACCACTTTAAATGTCCAGCATAGGAATGATACAGGCTTGGGCAACCAATAAGATTGTGAGGGGGCTTATTTAAGTTCAACATGTGGTAAGCTAACTGAGTCTATGATTAAGGCTAACAGCCGAAACGCGTCAGACTGATGGGTGTGCCTGCAGCTGCTTTTATACTTTTTTTACATGTGTGCCTATTTTTAAGAAATTTTTTCGAAATAAAAGATTTGAATTTTTCAACAAGCGGTTATCGATTGTCAAGTATATATATATATATATATATATATATATATATATACACACACACAGACATACATATATACACATATAAATACATAAATACATCTGTACACACACATATAAGTGTGTATATATATATATATATATATACACACACACAGACATACATATATACACATATAAATACATAAAT